>NC_043704.1:1628377-1638110 GCF_006229205.1 Suricata suricatta
GTGCCAGGAGGATCCGGGGCAGGCACCCGGTGAGCAGACGCGGCTGCCACAGCTCAGGTCACTGGAGCAGACGGACAGGGTGGACGCGGCAATGACGTAAGTCCTGGAGCAGCAGGTGTCAGCCATGCTTGGAGGTTGCGCTGGGAGCTGAGCTGGCTGGGGGTGTGTGTGGCAGGTGCGAGAGTGAGCGACTCTGGGTCTGGGGACTTTTATATGTCTCCCTGGGGTGCTGTGCCTCACCCGAGTCTCCACCAGACTTCCTTTTCCTTGTTGCCAGCGTGTTTCCTGCCGGCGCTTATTAGTTTATTTGCCGTGAGATGTTTGTAACCCCGTCCCGAGGACTCTGAATGTGCCTGGTGGCGGCTGGCTTCTTGTGTCAGACAGCAAACTCTGAGATGCCGTTTCTGGTGGTTGAATGGCCGGTGTTGGGCGTGCCCTTTCCGTTTTTGCTTGTGTGTATTTGGGGTGAATTCTGGTCTCCGCAGGTGCTCCGCACACGGCCCAGAGCCTCCGCACCCAACAAGGGCTGCTGGCCCGGAGGACTGTCCCCTCGCCTGCTCTACCTGTGACATCTGTTCTGGAGAATGTTCCATGTGTACTCTGCTGCTTTGGATGGAATGTTTTGTATATATCTGTCAAGTCCAGTGTGTCATTCAAAGCCATGGTTTCCTTGTTGAATCTGCTTAGATGATCTGTCCATTGCTGTGAGTGGGTGTTACAGTCCTTGACTATTCTCGTATGATTATAAATTAGTTTCTTTATGTTTGTTATTAACTGCTTTATATATTTGGGTGCTTCTCGTGGGTGCATAAATATTTACAATTGTTATATCTTCTTGTTGGATTGTCCCCTTTATTATATAGTGTCCTTCTTTGCCTCTTGTTACAGTCTGATTTTAGGTCTAGTTTGTCCTACATAAGTATTGCTTCTCTGGCTTTCTTTACACATCCGTTTGTATAATAAATGTTTCTCTAGCCCCTCACTTTAAATCCACAGGTGTCGTTTGGTCTAAAATGAGGCTTCTATAGGCGGCATCTAGATGGGTCTTTTTTTTTTTTATTCTGACACCCTCTGGGCTTTTTCTTTTTTTGAGAGTTTAGTCCATTTACATTCAAAGTAATTCTTGATATATATTTATAACCATTTTTTTGTTTTATGGTTGTTTCTGAAAATTTTTTCTGATCCTTTTTTGTCTTTCTCTCATAGTTCTCTGGTTTTCTTTAGTGATATATTTTGAATTCTTTCGCTTTATTCTTCGCATATTTATTGTAGTTTTTGACACATGTTACCATTAGGTTTGTATATAACCTCCTCTGCATGGAGCAGTTTATTTTCAGTTGATGTTTATTTCATTTTTTTTTTTTTTAAGTTTAGAAAGAGAGTTTGTGAGTGAAGAAGGGGCAGAGAGAGAGGAAGAGGAAGAATCCCAAGCAGACTCCACACTGTCAGTGCAGAGCCCAGTGCAGGGCTTGATCTCATGAACCATAAGATCACGATCTGAGCCAAAACCAAGCGTCAGATGCTTAACTGACTAAGCCCATGGACCCACCCTTTACTCCTCTCCTCCCCATATTTTAGGTATATATTGTTATAATTTACATCCTTTTATTTTGTGAGTTACTGGACTGATGTCTTACAGAAATATTTATTTTTATTGCTTTTGTGTTTCCTCCCTTCATATTGTCACTTTTGGTCATTCTTTCCACTCAAATAGTCCTCTTTAGTATTTCTTGCAGGGCTGGCTTAGTGGTCATGAACTCCTTTCATTTTTGTTTGGCTGGGAAACTCTTTCTATCTCCTTCTATTCTGAATATGAGCCTTACTGGATGGAGTGTTCTTGGCTGAAATTCTCCTGTTCAGCACTTTGAATATACCCTGTCCCTCCCTACTGGCTTGGAGAGTTTCTGTTGGAAAATCTCCTGCTCACCTTAGGTGTTTTCCCTTTTAATATAATTCTTCTTCTATCTTGCTGATTTTAATAATTTGTCTTTATCACTGTCGTTTGCAATTTTAAATACAATATGTGTTGGTGTGGATCTACTTTTGTTGATTTTGTTGGGGGTTCTCTGTGCCTCCTGCATCTAGATGTCTGTTTTCTTTCCCAGACTAGAGAAGTTTTAAGCTATTATTACTTCAAATAAATCATCAGCCATTTTTCTCTCTTCTTCTTCTTCTGGGATCCATGTAACATGAATGTTATTACATTTGATTACATTTGATTGACTTTTTATTTCCCTAAGTCATTTTTCATGTTCCATAATTCTTTTTTTTTTCCTCTTTGTTCAGCTTCATTGCTTTCCATTAATCTGTCTTCTAGGTCATTGACTCATTCCTCTGCTTCTTCCAACCCACTGTTCATCCTATCCACCGCATTTCTCATTTCATTTATTGAGCCTTTATCTCTACTGTTATTCTTTATCTCTGTGTTAATGGTCTCACTGATGTCCTCCACTCTTTTCTCAAGTCCAGTGAGTATCCTTATGATCATTGCTTTAAATTACCCATTAGGCATGTTACTGATATCTATTTCTCTTAGATCTGTTGCCATTACTTTGTCCTATTCTTTCATTTGGGACAAATTCCTGTCTTCTCATTTTGTCTAAGTCTCTGTGTCTGCTTCTGTGTGTTAGGGAAGTCAGTGTCCTGTTCTTGAAGGTAATGGCTTTATGAGGAAGGGGTCTTTTAGGACCTCCTAATGTAATGTTCCCTGTTCCCCAGGGCCTGAGGCCTCCAGGAGTGTCTCTGGTGTCCTCTGTGCACTCCGCTGTTATGTCCTGGCCACTTTACCTTTCAAGCCAGTCATCTCTAGGCTCTCTTTGCCTTTTGTAGGAAGTGTTTGGTCCCTGGCCTGAATGTGGCACATTTTAACAAGCTGTGCTCCGGCCTGCTTGTGAAATGAGACCTGTTACCACCACCACCAGAACCAAGGTCTTGCAAAAACTCCATGTTGGGAGATGCAGTGTGAGCCAGGGTTTGGGCTGGTCTTCTAGGGGAGGGGAAATACCGAGGTGAGCATGACTGGGAAGGGTGGTTCTTCTGGAGTACAGAAGCATGAGGCTTGGTGTAAGCGAGTTAGCCAGCCAGCGTCAGCACTGTCGGCTCTGTGCTTTTGATGAAGGATGTAGGAGAGAGATGGCACTGCCCAGTCTCTTTGTTCAGAGAGATCTCTCAGTGAAAGCTGCCTCTCTAACTGCTCTGAGATGAGAAAATAATATCCACACCACGTGCTCCAGGTGTGCTTTAGATTGCTGTTTCCATGCTGTATGTCTGTGGGTTGTTTGCCTGTCTTTTCTCCAAGAGCAACCCAATGTCCTCTGAGTCCAAGCACACTGGTCTTTCAGACTGCAGGTTCTAAACCCCACTGGCTGTAAGAACCCGTGGAACTTGGGCCCTCTCACTTTCTAAGCCACTTGCGATGGGGATTTGTTTCCCCCATGTGCTCCCCTGTGCATTAGGCTGTCTCTCCCCCTTCTCCATGACCACGGTTCCCTCCCCAATGTAGTGGCCATGATCTGTTCTCTCTCAAGCCACATCTCTGCACATCCTACTTTCTTTGACGGGGCATTTTCTCTCCCATTGGTTGTGGAGTTTGTTCTGCCGGTCTTAAGATCTCGTTGTGGGGTTTTTAGGATGAGTTGGTGGCTATCTAGTTGTACTCATGGGAAGAGGCTAGCCTAGGGTCCTCCTGCCCCCCACCATCTTCTCCCGTCTTGACTCTTCAGTTTTAGACCTGATGTGAATTTCTGTTGTGGAGGAAGCCACTTTCTCATATTTCCCACCAGCTCCATAAAAAGTTCCCCCACGGTTGGTTAAATGGTGTCAAATCTATATCATTCTACCAGGGTGTATTGCTCATCGCCAGGTCTGTGCAGTGGAGCCAGATTTACTTTCCTCACTTGTACATGTTTTGTTTTTGCTTGTGTTTTTCCATTCTTAGAGCTAACAATTGTTTCTTATGTTTATTTGCTTATTTCTTAGTGTTCCTATCATTAAACCATCCCCAATCCTCTGACTAATTTATCTCCAAGCTCCACTCAAGACAGCTGAACATATTGGGTAGTCCACCAGCTCCATTTATTCTCCAAGTGCTCCTTCTGTTTGTGGGCTGTGGTCTGCTCTCCCCTGCACGCGTGCACAGGTGTCATCCAGGGATCGCCCCTCACCACTGTCTTTGGATTTTTCTCCATATCTCTCCTACCATGAATCTCTTATTTCCTGAATGTGGTGTTCTTTTCTTTCTGGATTTATGCCTTTATTTTCAGGGAGCACACCCTCTGGTAGCTTTCTGAAAATAAATGCATGGGAGATAAATTTTTGAGCATCAGATAACTAAAAATTATTGTATTTATTCTCTACTTATTCTTGATTAATAATTTAGCTGGGTATTGTCCTCTGGATTGGAAAAGTTTTCCCTTAGAATATTTTTTTTATGTTTATTTATTTTTGAGAGAGAGAGACAGACAGACAGACAGAATACAAGCAGGGAAGGGGCAGAGAGAGAGGGAGGTCCAGAATCCAAAGCAGGCTCCAGGATATGAGCTGTCAGCACAGAGTCCGACGCGGGGTTTGAACTCAAGAACTGTGAATCATGACCTGAGCTGAAGGTGGACACTTAACCAACTGAGCCCCTGAGGCACGTGGCCCTCCCTTAGAATATTTTGTTGAAGACAGATGTTTCCAGAATCCCAAATGCTCCCTGTGCTGTTGCTCAGTTAACCCACTGCCTCAAATGAGTCACTGTTCCACTTTACCTCTGCATGGACTGGTCTCACCTGTTCTGCCTGCTCCTCGGTTCATGGCTCCTTTTGTTCAACACAATGTCTATGGTACGCATCCATGTTGCTGCAGATTCCATACTTCATTCTTTTTTTGCTGTGCCATAGAAGTTGTTACGTTAAACCTGCTATACGTTATTGATCCACTCTCTTTCCCAGTGATGGGGATTTGGATTATTTCCAGATTTGGGCTCATATTAATAATGCTGCTATAAACATTCTTGTGCATTTTGGTTTTGGCGGACATATCTGTCAATCTCTCTTTGGTGAGATTCCATGAGTGGGTTTCTAGGTCAAACATTAGGCACAGGTGCAGTTGAGCAGATACATTTTTTGTCCAACAGCTCTCTAGAAACATTTACATTCCCACTGGCCGATCTTGTGACTTCTAGTCACTTGACGTCTTTTCTAAAAGAGGAATTGTCAGCCTTTAGAATTTTTTACCCATTTTGGAAAGGGTGTAGGTGACCACATCATGACATTAATTTGCTTTCCCCGACGAGCAGAGCTGCTCTTGAACACTTGGATGTCTTTTCTTGTGAGGTGACTGTTCGAGCCATTTGCTTGTGGCTTTTTTTGTTGTTGTTGTTGTTAAAAGTAGGATTATTTGTATTTTTCATTGGCTTATAAAAATGTGTTCTATATTCCAAATAGTAGTTAATAGCATATATGCAGTGGTGTATGATAGATGTTTAACAACTGGTCTCTATAAGAGAAAACAAACAGATCCCTGATTTGTGTCATGTTCCTGTGCCTGTGGTGTGTCCACTGCAGCTCCTGTCCCGCTGTCTGCACACAGAACTGGGAGGAGTGGGACCCGTGTGCTTCGGCACCCTGCTGGGCATGAGCGTCACACGTGGCTCTTCCGTGTCGGGGGGGTTCGTGTTCTCATCCACTTGATGGTGTCCTTTCAGGGGCGCCTGGGGGTCTCAGTCGGTTGAGTGTCTGGCTTTGGCTCAGGTCATGATCTCACTGTTGGTGGGTTTGAGCCCTGCATTGTCCTCTATCCTAACAGCTCGGAGCCTGGAGCTGCTTCAGATGCTGTGTCTCCCTCTCTCTCTGCCCCTCCCCTGCTCACACTCTGTCTCTCTCTCTCAAAAATAAATCATCATTACAAAATTTTTAAATAAAAAAATTAAAAAGTCAACTTTATTGAGGTATGATTTCCATACCATAAGATGTATCCATCTAAAGTTTCCATTTGTTGAGTTTTGGGAAAATATGCACCTGTGTGACCACTGCCGTGAACAAGACATAGAATTTTCCATTACCCCCCAGCTCTCGCATGTGTTCTAATCCCACCTCCTTTACCCTTGGCCCTCGGAAATTACAGATCTCCTTCCTGTCTAGGTTAGATTTGTCTTCTCTACAATTTCTCGTAAATTAAATGACGTAGCATGAATTCTTTGGGTTTGGCTTCCTCCCCTGAATACACTGAGATGTATGAACACGTACATGGCTGCCTCCTCCCTGTGCTGAGTAGTATTCGATTGTGTGGACATAACACTGTTTGTTTATCCACTCAGCTGTTGATGCGTATACGGCTAGTATGAACATTCATGAGCAATTCTTGGTGTGGACTTGTGTTATTTTTCTGTTGGGAAAATAGCGGGGGGTGAATGTCATGGCCACATGGTTGGCGTGTGAGTAAGAGGCTGCCAAACTGGTTCCAAAGTGACTGTGCCTTTTACACGCCCACCGGCAGGCCTGGGCGCTCCTGTTACCCCGCATCCTCACCAACACTCAGCGGAGTTGGACTTTCTACCTGGAGGCATAGACCATCCAGAGCTTGTCTAGTTAGTCAGGCGTCCTAATGGATGTGTTGTGCTCATGGTGTCCTTTGGTGAACATAAGTTCCTAATTTTAATGAAGTCCAATGCAATGATTCTTTCCTTTGGAGTTTAATTGTTGTTGTTTTTTGTCACATACTATTTCCAGTCTTTGCCCACCGCACGTGGTGAGGACCCTCTCCGGTGTACCCTTTGGACCTCCCCTACTTTACCTTCCACGTGAAGCCCTAAGATTCCTGCGTCCCTTCTGTTAATTTTGCATGTGGTGTGAGTAGAGAGCAAAGTTTGTTTTCCGCATCCAGACAGCCCGTTGGCTCATCTTGCCAACACCCTGCTGAACCGCGGTGGCATCCCGATCAGAAAGCAAGTGGCCCTGGGGGTGAGGGTCATTACTGGCCCGTGGGGGCTGAGAGTCCGAACTTGTATCCACATCCGGATCGTGTGCTTTGTGTGATGGAAAATGTCACCCTGTCCTCCGAAGTTCTCTTAGGATCCCTACATTTTCAGGTGTCATTACCTTCCTGGCACTGATTTCAGTGATGATATTTTCCTGGGCAATCATCCCATTTGCCTAAAAAAAATGGATCATGTTGGCGTAAAGATGTATGTTTTTCCGTAATTTCACCTTTTCTCCATTGTCAGTCATGAGCCTGTTTTCATATTTAATATCCATTATCTCTCTTTCAGATTTTCCAGCATCTTAATTCTTTTATAGACCTTTCAAAAACAGTTTTCTTGATTACATCTACTATTGCCTTTTCTGTTTTTAATGCATTAATTTTATTAACTTTTATTTCCTTTGAAGGTTTTTTTTTAACTTTCTGAATTGAAACCTTATTTGATTTCAATTTTGCTCATTTTCTGCTGTCTGTTCTTAAGGATTTGGTTGCCGCTGAATCCTGCTCCGCTACGAGACGCAGGACCCGGCCGCCCGTGTGCCCTGGGGCTTGCGACTGCCTTCTGCTCTCTGCCCAGTGTGAGACGGTGACTTTCATTTTTCCAGTGAAGCTTTCTTCTTATTGCTCGCAGTTTATCTTACTGAATCTGGCTCAGGAATTGGTCTATATAACATGTTTTTACTTTTCTAGTTAGTATTTTTATTATAAAATATTTCCAAAAGCATAGAAAACAATATCATAGAGAAACAGGTATCCACGACTTAACAGAAACCTCAGCATTTTGCCGTACTTACGGAACGTTCCAGATGCTGTCGAGGTCCCCGTGGGCCCGCCCCGCTCCTCCCTGGGGCGGCCCCTGTCTGGAGGCCGGTGTTCACACACCACACAGTTTCTGCGGTTTAGTAGAGATGCCTGCAGCCCCGAAGACAAGGGGTCACCTCGCGGCTTCGCCTCCCAGCGCGTGCTCTTCTGCAACCTGACTCTTGTTCTCGCTCCGCGGTGTGTTTCTGGGACCCATTGTCGCGGCGTTTCTCTGGGTCAGTCGTTTTAAGCGCCGTACGCTCTCCCTTCGTGCGTATCCGCTGAGCTCTGGTGTCCCCCCCGCCCCCCGCTCCCC
Source organism: Suricata suricatta (assembly GCF_006229205.1). NCBI lineage: Eukaryota > Metazoa > Chordata > Mammalia > Carnivora > Herpestidae > Suricata > Suricata suricatta. Next base: position 1,636,458 of record NC_043704.1, read on the forward strand.
GCCCCCCGCCAGGGCTGCTCACCGGTGTTTAACAGGTGCGCGGGCCGCGGAGGAGCGGCCGCGGGGGGGGGGGGGGGGCGAGGCCCGCCGGCGCCTGCGGTCTTCTCCCTGGAGCCACCCCGACCCCGGGTGCGCACCCACTCCACCTCCCCGGTCATCGCCACCTCACCCGAGACAGGAAGACTGGCCCGTAGCACCGAGCCAAGAGCCATTCCTGTTGTCAGACGTGGACATTCCCACCAATCTGATGGGTGTGGGAGTCCCCAGGATTTGGTGACTTGCCGGGGGACCCCCAGGACTCAGCACACACAGCAAACAGACGCCTGGGGAGAAGTCGAGGACCCAGCGCCCGTCTCCAGAGCGCGGATGCGTTCACTCCCCAGCTCGGAGCTGTGACAGGTGTGTGATGTGTCACCCCTCCCCCAGGGACTCATCAGAGATGCGCACCCACAGTTTTGTTGAGGGCCCCACTGGGCGGGCTCCCTCTGCCTGGCTCGTACCCAAATTCCAGACCCCCAGGGAGAGCAGGTGGCCGGCACAGTCTATGCCCATTGAGGCCCTCTGATCGCCTGGGTGGAACCCCCAAAACCCAGGACCCCCAAAACCCACGCTCCCTGATGGCAGCCGAGGGCCCCGACGCGAGCAGGCAGAAGGTGGCCAGGTCCTGCTGTGTAGGGATGTGGGGGCTGAGACAGTCTGGGTCTGGGGAAGTCACCCCGAGGGCTGGCTCTTCCCCAGGGCAGACTAGTCAGCCTTTATGCCCTTGAAAGTGTGCCGTGTCTTGGACGTGCGTGTGGCCAGAGGCACCACCTGGTCGCCGTGAAGGGCCCAGGGCAGACCACCTACCACCCTCGGGGCCGCCAGGCGGGTCCTCTTGGAAACCACAGAAATGGATTCTGGTTAAGTGGATAAGGACGAGACTTTATTGGAGGGACTGGTGGCTCACAGCCTGAGGGGCGATGGGGAGCCCAGCCCAGGGGTCAGGGGAGGCGCAGGGCCGCACGGGGTCCGGGGCGAGGAGGCGACACCGGCTCCGCATATTTCATCTTCTCTCCCTTCGCTCCACATAAGGTTTGAGGGCTTGGGAGTCCGGCTGGCCTTGCTGGGGTCACTGCCAACCCGGGGGGGAGGAGGAGGCAGGGTACGCGGACTTGGGGAAGGTCAGTACTGGGGGAAACGAGGAAGCTCTTCATAGGAGGACAGGTGCAAATGGGGCTGGGGACAGGTGTCCACTGCAGGGGCCCAGGAACTGGGACCTGTCTTGGTGCTTTGTCAGGAACCCAGGGTGCGTGGGGGCTCAAGCCTCAGGGTACCCTCAAGACGATCACTCAGCAGCAGGACTGGCCCGGGGCAGGGCCGCAGCAGGCGGGGCGCGAGCATGCAGGGCGGCAGAGCAGGGACACACAGGAGGCCGGGCGGCAGCAGCTGGACCGGCAGCAGGAGGCAGGGGCGCAGCAGGCAGGCCTGCACACGGGGCGGCAGAGCAGAGACACGCAGGAGGAGGGTCTGCAGCAGGAGGGGGCTGAGCAGGGGCTGGACCCGGAGCACACAGGGGTGCAGCAGACAAGCTTGCAGCACACAGGGGTGCAGCAGACGGGCTTGCAGCACACAGGGGTGCAGCAGACGGGCTTGCAGCAGACAGGGGTGCAGCAG
>NC_043704.1:1638210-1640712 GCF_006229205.1 Suricata suricatta
CGGACTCTCAGCCCTGTGCCCGGAACCCCGGACTCTCAGCCCTGTGCCCGGAACCCCGGGCTCTCAGCCCTGTGCCCGGAACCCCGGACTCTCAGCCCTGTGCCCGGAACCCCGGAGTCTCAGCCCTGTGCCCGGGGCCCCGGACTCTCAGCCCTGTGCCCGGGGCCCCGTTAACCAGCAGAATCACCAGCCCGAAGCCCGAAGGCTAAAGGCTAAGTACACGCTGGAAAGGATCCTGTCCGTGTGAGTGTTGTGTGTGTGAGTGTGTGTGTGAGGTGCCTTGTCCCACGTCAGCTGGGGACGTGTGGCGGCACCTTACACGTGGGGCATTCTGCACGTGTCCACACACCACACGTGGTGCCTGGGATTCCCATACATGTAGCAGGTCAGGAGTCACAGATGAGGAATCCATGAGTAAGCAGACTGCCTTTATCTACTGTGCTCTCTCTACGTGCAGACACAGGCGGACGATGGATTCGTGGGCGACGTCTTCAAAATGCAAACTGTATCGTATTCCACCCGCTCGGCTTTTCATAACTTAATATAACGCTCGGTGCCCATGAATCAGCAAAGATTTATCTTTCTTGTTTGCAGCTGCGTAGAATTTCACATTGTCCTGCGTACTGGCTGGTATGCTTTTCCCATCTTCTCGTGCCCTTGTATTTAGGATCTAGTGCTTGGAATTAGCACACAAGTTTTTCGTGATTTTCATGCAGACTAATAATCTTTATTGGTAAATTGAACTATTTAGTACTTTACATTTAATTTCATTATTGATAATTGGGATTATGTCTACTCTCTGAGTGTATGTTTTCTATTTCTCTCAAATGTTTTTCTATTCCTTTTAAAAACCATTTCCTGGGGTCCCTGGGGGGCTCAGTCGGTTGAGCATCCAACTTCGGCTCAGGTCATGATCTCACAGTTTGTAGGTTCGAGCCCCACGTCGGGCTCTGTGCTGACAGCTCGGAGCCTGGAGCTGCTTCAGATTCTGTGTCTCCCTCTCCCTCTGCCCCTCCCCCACTCACACTCTGTCTCTGTCTCTGTCTCTCTCTAAAATAAATACACATTAAAAATTTTTTAAATCATTTCTGACTGCTTTGGGTATCTTAATGACTTAGCTCCCCTCTTCCATTCCTTACGAGTTGTACGTGGTTTTGGGGTTCTCAGCGGCTGCCCCAGAGGCAGCGAGTCGAGGCCCCAGCGCTCGGGCCGCGTCCAGAGCAACAGCGCACGCCCTCGCCCTTCTGGTGCTGCGCCGTTTCATCTCCACTCACAGTGTAGAGCCCACAGGAAACCGTAAATATCATACGTGTCATAACGTGGTCAGTGGGAACGTGGGCCAGTTCCCGCCTCTGCTGAGCTCTCGTTCGCCCACTCAGGCTCTCCTCCGTCTCCCTGCAGCTCTGTCTTCCGCCGCGCCCCCGCCCGGAGCCTCCGTGTGGCCGTTATTTTAAAGCGGATCTTCCAGAGCGGCATTCGCCGGTGTCTGTTGGTCTGCGGTGTTCTGGGGCACCTTCACCACTCATGCCGTCCCTTCCGTTGGCCCCTTGGGGATGCCGCCGCACTGTTCCCTCCCGCTCTCTGGCCCTCCACCTGCTGTGCTACCCCGACACCCGTCTACCGGTCCATAAATGCCCTTCCTGTCCTTCCGTCTAGACCGTCTACTTGCCTCCTCACACGTGTCTCAGCTTGACGGCACTGCGCCCGCTGTCCTGAGAGTGTGTGTGTCAGGTCTCCACCGCTGTCATCTCGGGTTTGCTTGTCACCCATTTTCTTTGGTTGGCGGACTGTGATTCTTGTTTGAGAGCCTGACATTGTCTATGACAAACTCTGGCAGCCGTGGGTGAGCTTCTCTCCTTCTGAAGAGTTTCTCCGCTCGCTGCGCCGGCCGCCTGAGCGGGGGCAAGGGACTCGGCAGCGCGAGGCTGCTCCTGGGGTGTAGGTGTCCCGGGCTCCACCAGAGCGCCACTCCGCCCTGGCCGGTCGTCACAGTTACTGCCTCCTTGGTGATGACACTGTAGAGACTCAGAGTTTCCTGCCGGCCTCCCCAGTCCTGTCCTGTGTGGCCTGAAAACATGCCGCTGCACCTGGGAGAGTGCTGAGTAGGAAATTGCTGCGATTGAGGTCAAGGAGGGTATTTCCTAGAGGGAGTCAGGCTAAGCGAAGTAAGTCAGGCAGAGAAGGACAGATACCATAAGCTGTCACTCACAGGTGTAACAGGAGAAACCTAACAGGGGACCATGGGAAGGGGAAGGGCGGGGAGGAGTTGGGGAGAGGGAGGGAGGCAAATCATGAGAGACCTTTGAATGCTGAGATCAAACTGAGGGCTGAAGAGGGAAGGGAAGGGGAAAGGGGGTGATGGTCATGGAGTAGGGCACCTGTGGGGAAGAGCACTGGGTGTTGTATGGAAACCAACTTGGCAATAAACTATTAATAAAAAAAAAATGCCAAAACCTGCAGCTCTGAGCGTCCCCTGGTGCTGCCATGGGTCTGGGGTCTTGT
>NC_043704.1:1640812-1655746 GCF_006229205.1 Suricata suricatta
GGGGCCTGCCCCTGCTCTGGGTCCCCTGTCCTTCCCCCCACTTTCTCTGCTCGGGTCACTTGGCCTCCACCTCCGGCCTGTCAGCACCTCCTCGGGCACCCCAATAAACTCACTTCACCGGCCGATCTGTGTCCTTTCATCTGACCCCCATGGGGGTGCGGGATCCCAGGGTTTTGCCCAGACGTGGTCTCCTTGGGCCAGGAACATTTCCGAGAGGGAGGGACTGAGCAGCCCCAGAGGCGGGGCCTCCCTCCTGTGGGCGGGGCCTGGGGGCGGGAGAAATGAGACGTGTAAAGAGGCTGAAACCAGTCTGAGAGGCAGAAGCATGTTCTTACAAATTCTCCAGGTTAAATACATTCAATAAGGCTGCCTGTAAGAGTCTAAAAGAAGCTAAGGAACTGCGTAGCCTGGTGATAATGGATTTCACAGGTCAGGGTCCGTTCAAGGGCTTGGGAACACTAGGTCTTTGTCCCAGGCTCTGGGGATGCAGACTGCAGACATCCCGAAGGCATTGGTCTCTGTGTCTGGTGACCATCACCAGTTCGTTGAGGGGGCTGATGTGACCCGTAGTCACACGTTTGTCTCGAGTCCCAACATTTGTACTGTCGCTAATTATGTTAGAAATTGAAATAACATCTTAGTGAATGAAAGACCAATAAAGAGAGTTTTGTTTTTCTATAAAATAATCTTCACGAGATGAGGCCCCACCCAAACGGCCAATGGAAATGGGCAGCAGCGCTGGGTACCTTGGCGTTTTGCTCCCGCCTAGCAAGGTACTCTCCGCGCTGGGAGCTGACTGGTCGTCTCGAGCAGACCGGCCAGTCCTGCTGGGCCACGGCTCTAACGAAGGCTCGTCCCCAGAATCCTCCGTCTTTGGGTCATCCCTACTCTTGTGTCCCACGTGTCACCGTGGGCGCACCGAGCTGGGGCTGAAAGCCTGCGCCATGACCGTTCCCGTGCATCCTGGGGGCGGGCGGGCTGGCCTCTTCTGGGGTCAACTTGTAGGCAACTCTCAGAGCCTTCCTGTCAGAATCCTTTCTGGCTTTATAATCATTGGAAGAAACTCAGCACTTCCTCCAGGACTCCAACAGCAGTATTCCAGACACAACTTCTAAAGCGCTCCGAACATGCCCAGAAATCATCACGGCGTCATCGCGTGCCCGCCAGCCACCTATGCCCCACACATTTGCTGTCACCAAAACGAGTTTGCCTTCTGCCGTAACTGCCAACCCTTGTAAGTATCGTGGGCATGAGTCCTGCCCTTCTGACCTTGGAGAGGACACAAAGGCCCAGAGAGGGTGAGGGAAAGATCTCTGCTCGCCCAGGATGTAAGCCACAGATTACACCCCTGGGCGGGGACATCGCTGGGGCACGAGACAATTTTCGCCGACACAGAGATGAAAACCCCTCCCGCGGTGTGCGCCAGGCCCTCTGGCTTTCTCTTCTCGGCCTCCCGCCTTGTGCTGACCTGGCAGGCGCCCACGCCCCCACCTCAGTGCCTCGATTCCTGGATGCTGGTTCCCGCAGACGCAGCCAGGCTGCTTGCTTCCCGGAGTCCTTGCCCAGTTCACGGAACTCTGGAACTTGGCTCGGGAGTCTCTCCTTGTTTCTAGTTCTAGAAAGAAAACTCAGGGGCAGAGTGTGGTTTCTTGTTTCAGCAGGGGTCACTGGGGCGAGGCGGAGTCCCTGGGTGCTGGGTCCTAGTTCCTTGCCTGGGGTGAGTGCAGAGCGCCCTGCTGGCTGAGCGCAGTCATGCACTCTGTGCTGGCACTTTATTTGGTTCCTAAATAGCGATGATGAGTCGTGGTCAGTGCTCAATCCATGTCCCGCGGCCGCGGTAACCAGGCTCCATGGACCGGCGGCCCGAACAACAGAAATCCGTTCTCCTCTGGTCCGGAGGCTGGCCGTCCAAGGTCAAGATCAGCAGGGTTGATCCTTCCTGAGGCCCGGAGGGAGAATCTGGCCCGTGCTCCCTCAGCTTCTGGTGTTCACTGACACTCCGGGTTCTTTGCCTTCTAGAAGTTTCTCCTGATTTCTGCCTGCATCCTCACATGGCATCCTCCCTGGGTGCCTGTCTGCAGCCACATTTGCTCATTTCACAAGGACACCTGTCGTGTTGGATTAGCATCCCTCTCCCCCAGTGAGCTCGTGTACCTTGGTCATCTATGAAGACCATTTTTCCAAGGAAGGTCGCATCTACAGGCACTGGAGGGAGGGCTCCAACACCTCCTGGGGACACATTTCTACCCAGAGCAACCGCCCGCTCTGAAGCAGACCCAACACCAGGATCTGGGATGGGGTTGCTGGAATCAGGTCCCCGTTCTCTGGGACACCGGGCTGCAGCAGGGGAAGCACGGGGTGTGGGTATCACGTGGCCTGATGGGCCCGGAGCGCACACACTGAACTCATGGGGGCAATTCCTATTTTAGTGTAGTTTACAGAAAACTTGTAAAAAGAGTACAGAGGATTTACGCATGCCCCTTGCCCACCTTCCTCCAGCGACACCTCACTATACATACATCAATGATGAATCTCAGAAATCAGCACTGGCATGCTACTAGTCACTACGGGACTCACCCACTTCCCACGATTGTCCCCTCTCCGGGCCACACCCCACACTGCATTCATAAGGTCTCCTTAGTTTTCTAGGGAGACTCAGTCTGAGAGAGTTTCTCGATCTTTCCTTATCCTTTCTGTCTTGACAATTGTGAAGAGCCCTGGTCAGGTGTCTTGTAGACACTTGGGGATGTCCAACATTTTGTCACAATTAGACAGAGGTTAGGTTATTATATTTGGGAGAAGAATCCTCAGTGCACCAAGGGGACATGGTGTTGATGTGTTTTGTCACTGGGGATGTGGTTATATTTCCATTTGTAATTTATAAGTATTTGGGATGGGGGGAGATTCTGTGAAACTTTGCCGATCTTGTGTCTGTCCAGTGATTTTAGTGTCCCTCCGGGGACTGTGCCTGTAACAAGGTCCCTGTGGTGTTCTGATGGTGAGTTTCTACTTCCCAATTTTACCTCCTCTTACTCACTGAAATTCTTCCATAAGAAGGAGTTGCCTCTTCTCCTCCACTTACTTACATGTTTTTATTTCAATGTGAATTAAAGAATATTTGTTTTATTATTTGAATTATAGCCTTTGCTGCCCAAACTGCCCCAGCCTTGACCATCGGGACCTCCCTCATTTGGCTCTTGTACCTCCCAGCACGCCTCCAACTTCCCAACATCTCACCCCTGGTTCCTGCTCATCTCGCATTCTCCCTGTCCCGTCCCTGGAACCCCCCACGTCTCCAGGGAGCCCTGCTCCTGTTAGTGGTTGATGGCATTTAGAAGCCACGATCCGGAGTGAGGTGGCCTCCTTGGCGCTGGGGAGTCACTTCTCCAGAGGGCCAAGCAAGGAGGTGTGGCTGCGCACACCAGCACACCCCTGATCCTAGGGGGACACTCAGTCTTCACGCCGGCTGGGCCGTGGTCATGGTGGCTTTGTCTAGATAGCTTTGTCACGCTGGAAGGCTCCCTCCCATCACTGGGAGATTTTACCATGAAAGACGCTGGGTTTCACGGAATGCTTTCATGTACCTGTTGCGATGATCGTATCATTTTCTTTTCTAGGCTCTTAATACACTGAGTTGCGTTAATTGATTTTTAAAGTTTTTTATTTTGATAGAGATTTACAGCAAATTGCAAAGCCCATGTAGAGGTTCCACAGACTCACATCAATTGATTTTTGAGTCTTGAGTCAGTCTTGAATTCCTAGATAAACCTCACTTGGTTGTGATGTCTTGTCCTTGCTGGGTTGGATTTGCTAGCATTTTATTCAAGGTTTTCGTGTCTGTTGTTGTGGGGATGTAGGTCTGTAGCTTTCTTTTATTGCAGTGTCTTCAATTTTGATAACGCCGCCCTCATGAGAGGAGTTGGCAAGGGTTTGCGACTCTTCTACTTTCTAGAAAAGATTGTGTCGAGTCAGCATTTGGTCTTCTTTAAATATTTGGGAGACTTTCCTGAGAAACTAGGGTTTTCTTTAACAGATACCAGACTTTCCAGTCCTCTGTCTTTCATGAGTTTCAGGAGTTTGTGCCCACTGAGGAGCTGGTGCATTTCACCCAAGGTTTGACTATAGAGTGTTGTTTGCGGCGGCCCCTCATTGTCCTTTAACTTGTGAAAAATGGTTGGTAATATCCCGTCTCTTGTTCCTGATGTTGGTAAATTATTTCTTCTTGTTTGTTTCCCTGGTCAGTCTGGCTGGAAGTTTATCAATTTTATTCATCTTCTCGAAGAACCAGCTTTGATTTCAATTGATTTCCTCTATTTTTCTTGTTTTCACTTACACTGAGTTACATTACATACAGTTACATTAACTTACCCTTCCACATTCTTAAATCAGAGTCAGATGGTTGATCTGACACCGCCCTCTCTTCTAACGGGAGGACTTAGTACTGTAAACTCCTCTCCAGCCAGCACACTGTCCTCTCTGGGCCAGAGGCCCTCATCTCTCAGCCCTTTCCAGCTCCGATTCCCGTAGCTCCTGGACCGGCGGACGTGCCTGAAGGGTGACAGAGCCAGTGAGGAGTGTCACGCCTGGGCCCGGAAGGCAGGGGACCTGTAGGTGCGGGGCGGTCGGACCTCCGCCTCCTGCAGCCTGAGGCCTCGCAGCGGGACTCAGCCTCTGTTCTTGGGCTCCCTTGCCAAGGACGGGAGATAAGCGAACACGGAAAGCTGGCTCGATGGCAGAGATAACTCGCCTGGCAGGCGAGAGCGCTGTTTTATCACGAGGGCCCCGGGGGCAGGGCCTGGCCCCTCCGGTTCGCCTCTCCCGCCTCCCAGCTCCGGGCAGAGATTAGAGGTTTTGATTTTGGAGCCACGGAGACAAGTTCTGTGGGTGGAGCACTGCCGGAGGCTGAGCTGCCTGTCTGGGGAAGAGCTCAGATCAACCCCCTCGTCCCCACGCCAGCCTCGCAGTCTGTGTGCGGCGTGCACTGTGTTTTGCCTCCTGAATGTCCGTGTGCCCAGCGAGGCCAGGCAGTTGCTGTAACTAGTGGGCAACATTTGAGAAAGGAGGGAAAAGAAGGCTCCGGGTTGGGGCCGGCCCGTGTGGGCCCAGCAGGCGGACCCGCACCCAGCTGTGTGTTTCTGTACCAGGTGACGGAGGTGCCCCCGGACGCCCTATGGCCGGTTTGTGTAAGGCGCCGGTTTACGTGAGCCCAGGCTGAGTCCTCGCCACATGGATCTTACTCAGCTCCTGCTCAGCCAGCCCGCCAGCCTGCCTTCCTGCAGGCAGATTCATCCTCCCACGGACTCATGTAGGAAGTGAATAGTTGGCTGGAAACGTGGCCCAGCGCAGGGCTGACTGCATCACGAGGGACAGGCAGTGCATTTCCAGGTCAGTCACGGTGAGGCTGTCCATTTCCGGTGAGCAGCTCCTGCCTGCCAGACAGTATTTCCAGTCCCTCCTTGAGCCCCGCAAGAAAGGGGGTGCCATCGCCATCCCCTGTGGGTAATGAGGAGCCTGAGCCTCTGAGGGGCCAAGGCCGGAGGCTGCGGGACACAACAGATCCCGGGGAGCTGGCGCAAAGGCCATGGTCCCGGCTGTCCTGTCTGCTCCCCGTACCTCTGGGCGATGTTGTGCACCCTGAGAACGCTGGACTCCAAGGCATTAGGCAGGCTTTGGGGGGGACTGAAGTGGATGAGCTTGGATTTAAACTGTCGATGTGTGTGGAGGGCTCAGCCCTGGCTGGCCGCGGGCACTCTTTTATGCCTTTTTGAGGTTATTTTTGGTGTAAGCGCCATTTTGACGCCTCCCTGAAGCGGCCGTGGTCTGACTGCCGCACCGCCTTCGCCGTCCCGGGTCTCCGATGTGTCCACGCTGCGGCCCCGGAGAGCCTGGGCCCCACTCAAAGCCCTTGCATCAACCTGTTCCTTGTCCCTTGACTTCCTGTAAAACAAATCAAGAAAAGCGGGTTTGAACACACACAGGGATGTGAGTTATTTTCCCATTCGTGCTCCATCCTTCGCTGGTTGTCCTGTTTCCCTTCTTAGCCAGCGTAAGAGGAAAGAAGTGATCTTTTATTACTGTGTTTGCATTAATCTGACTCATATTGACTTGAGCATTTTTTGTCACATGTGAGCCCTTTGGATTTCTTCTTTTATAGGTTGCCTACTTTTTTATTTTTAAATTTTTTTTCTCGAGGATTGTTTTTATGTTTTCCTTGTTGGTTTGTCAGGAGCTTGCTGTTCCTTCTGTACCTTTCCTGGTATGACAAATACTTTTCTTGTTCCGTCCGGGGACTATTGCTTCGCCTGTGGTGTGGCGTCTTTCCTGAGAAGCTCTTGTCTTGACAGGAGCAAATGTACTGGCTTCTTCCTAATGGCTTGTGCTTAGTAAGCTTGTTTAAGGAATCGTCATCCCTGTAACTTGAAACTTTCACGGTTCACCCTCCTGGAGGGGACGACTCTGTGCCCCATTCAGGGAGGAGTTCAGCCGGGATTTCTCCCCGTAGACACCAGCTTTGCCGTCACCCTCTCTAGAATGCCCTTCCCTCCACACTGATGCATGCGGACTGCGGACCCGTGAGCATTTCAGTTCTCCATCTCTTCTCTGCATGGGTCCCCCTGCCTCTTCTTGGGCCCCACTTGGCCTGATTTGTGATGACGTGTATACAGTCAGCCTTACTGTCCCATGGAGCCACACTTAACAGTATCCTAACCTAAATTCCTGGAAGCAAACCTCTCCTGGGCCCTGGGCACACCATTTAAGTCAGTGAAATCCACAGAGTAAGGAGGATTCTCTTGGCCGTTGGGTTCTGCCTCCCTCCCCACTGCAGCGAGGACCCCCTTCTCGGAGGCCATCTGGAATGTGACGGTCCGCCTGGCCGAGGGGCTGTGGCTCAGCCTGCACTTCCAGCCAGTGCAGGGGCCTCCCCCGACTAACCTGGGTCTTGATGGGCGTCAGGATAGAGAGCTTCCCAGGGAGCAGTTCAGGGCATGAAGAGCCTGGCTCCAGGCCAAAAGTCCCACGAGTGATCTATCAGTCACGGTCAATCACGAAGGCTTCACCCCACGACACACCGGGATTGGACACAGCCAGGCCCTGCCACCCTGGGGGAACCCAGCAGGGACCCAGGCCCACACACCGTGCTCCCACGGGCATCTGCGTACCTAGCCTGGGCGCCTCCACCAGAGGCCTTCTTGTGGGGAGCCTGGAAGCCGCCTTCCCCGCTCTGACTCAGTACCCGGTACTTTTCCAGGCCCAGCCCTCCCCCTCCTGCTCCTCCCCTGCCCCAGGACTCATCAAACTGTGAGAGGCTTTCGGCCCGGACTCCTGGGCGTGACCCCCACCACATGCCTTTTCGTGGGACGTGGGGGGCCGTCCCTGCATCCTCTGGGTTAGCCTCTCGCTCACACTGTTGCAGTGATCACAGTCCTCACTGCTTCTTCCGCTTTGACTTGCCACTGTCATCGCTCGCCCGCCCAGCAGCTCAGCTGGGTCCCTGATGGGGCCAGCCACCACATACCCATCTTACAGATGGCAAAAGTGAGGCCCTGAGTTTCAGTGAGTTCGTTGTGGGACAGATCTCAAGATCTAGAGGCTGGTTTAGGGCCTGCGTGTCGCCAGTTTTGAGCTAATGTTCTCGTGGCCACCACATCTTCTCTGCTAAATCCTGGTGCCCTAGGACAGCAAGTATTTCTGGAGCCACCCTTTCCAGAGGCCTTTGTAGAGCAAACAGAGAGCGCCTAGATGAGAAGAAGCAGGGGCTGTTTATTCCAAGCTGTAACGGGGGGTCCCCCACCAGCACCGGGTCTGGCAGAGACTCCAAGCTGGGGAGGGAGAGAACTTCCGGGGTGAAAGAGGGGCTCTCGTGAGCCCGGAGGCTGTGGTGTGGGGGAGCTGCCGGCAGCTGGCTCGAAGCCGGGCCTCCCAGGGGCTGGGGGAGGGGTCCGTGGCCGGCCAGCTCCCGGCTGCTTCAGGCCCACGGCTCCGGGGCTGGTGTGGAGGCCTCGAGTCGGGTTCTGCGGCCGTGGGCACGTGATGTGGTCCCGGTCCGCACGGGGGGCTGTGGTCCCGGTCCGCACGGGCACACGGCCTGCCGGCAGAGCTCACGCTGTGGCGCATGTGTGGCTGACGGGTTGGCATAAACCTCCGAGCCTCACCGTGTGCGTCTGAACGCCCTGCGTGGCTCCGGCTCCTGTGGACGCCGTCACCCCTCCTCCCTGCCTCCAGCAGGGACATTTCAAGGGAGGCACGGACTCTCCGCCCGGGTGGGCAGACTGCAGGCGAGGCGGGGAACCGGTGGTGCGGCGGCCTGAGCGAGCCTGCTCATCCGCAAGGGCCCGAAGTGGGGGCGGGGCCCAGGAAGGGGCTATTTAACCACACAGGGGAGGGGGGCTCGCCCCGGGATCGGCCAGATGTGGGTTGCCCGTGCTGCTAACGCTCCCTGACTGCCTGTGCCCGGGGCTCCGCCAGGCCGAGCCGTGTCCCGGGTGCCTGCGGCCTGCCGGCAGGTGGACCCGCGGGGCCTGACCGAGGGGCCAGACCCTGGAGGGGCCTCAGCCTAAACCGCTGGGCCGGCTGTGCACCCAGCTTCTCGCACTGTTTTGGGGGGTGAATTCAGGGCACGATGTTTACTGAGTGCCTCACACCCTCCAGGGCCCCCCCCGGCCCCCCCCACAGGACCTGGAGTCTGACCCGGTGCCCCGCCTGGCCCAGGCCTCGTCAGGGTCAGGTCTGGAGCACAGGCTCGCCCCCACCCCCGAGATGCCAGTCTCCTCCCTAGGGTCGGTCTGGGACCCTGTGCCCACACACACAGCTGCCTCGGGGCGTTCAGACCCCCATGAGAGGTCTAGACCCTTCTCCTGGGGCCGCCGTGATCCAGGGCTGCTCTGTCCAAGCCGTCTCCCCGCTCTCTGCTTGCTCAGCCCCCGCGGGGACGCATCCTCCCTCCGTCCCCTCGCCCGCCCGGCCCGGCGGCGCCCGGCTGTAGACTGGGAAGCGGTGGCGCCACGGGTCGTGGGCCGGGATTTGTGGGGGAGGGGTCACCACAGACTCAGGGCCTCAGCGTCCCCACGGGTTAAAGGGGAAACTCGTAGGGGCCCCGCGAGGGCTCAGAGCCGGTGCCCCGTCGGCGCCCGCATAACCTGCCTGTGGTCTCCCCGACACAGACCTGCGTCCCCTGGACATCCTGGCCGAGGCCCTCCCTCCACATGGCGCTGCGGGCGGAATCAAGGTGACACAGGCCCACGGCGTGCGAGGACTCCAGCTCTCGGCCGCCGCCCCCCGCGCCCTGAGCTTCCCGGCATCGAGGATTTTCTTCCGATGCGGCCTCTTCCCTGAAGAATTTTCGATCGTCATAACCTTGAAAGTCCCCAATCTCCCCCCGAAGGTCAGTGACGCTCTTACTCCTCATGTTCCTTCACGATGGCCTCACCGCCAGATCGTGCGGCGGGCAGGGCCGCTCCAGGCTGTGCCCGGGCTCCGGCCAGGGGCTCCTGCGGGTCTCTGGCATCAGGAGTGGCCAGCCTTGGTGGGGAGTGAGGTCCCCGTGACAGCGTGTGTGCAAGCAGAGCCTGAGGGACCATCTGCTGGGAATTTGTACCCATTCATTCCTGCAACTGTGATTTTCCTGGTGGGCTGAACCGTCGAAGACTAGGGATAACGCCTAGAGTTTTTACTTGGACGTCTTCTCACGGGAAATGTGGACGATAAAATTGTAAGAGGAGGCCGCTGGGGTGTGGCTACTGGGGTCCGCGGTTTCATCCGCCTCAGACCCAGCGTTCCCGTCCCCCACCGGGCTGGAGGCCCCCGAGGGTGAGGACCCCGGGGCCCCTGGCTGCTTCCTGTGGGGCCCAGGACAGGGCCCTTCAAGGGTGTGTGGCCAGGTCAGAGTCCGCGTTAGGAAAGGGGCCTCCGCCCCCGTCGCGTGCTGTGGGAGGAGCCGCTCGGATGGTCCTCTCTCCCGCCGTCGAGTCTGTTTCCTCCTCCACTCAGTGCATTTCCCCCTTTCTATGATTTCCGTTTTCTTCTGTTTTATATCAATTCCACTCCTCAGCGTAGAGCCTCTGTCTTGTCAGCCGCCGTCCTGACCACGACTCCACTCCACGGACGACCCGACGTGTGTGCGGCCCGCGGGCCGGCTGCGTGTCCCCGCTGTCTTTTCCTTCCTGCTGCGCTCAGTGACCGTGGTTTTGGGTAAAACGTGTGCTGCAGGAACATCTTTTACCCTAGTGCTCCCACACAGGGATTGAGCACAGCACGCGGGGAGCACAGTCTGTCACCCAGCAGTGCCCCCGGGGGAAACCACACCACTTGGGAGCCGCTTTCATACAAGGGGCTTTATTTATGTTGCATTTAAAGCTTATTTGTTTATTTTGAGAGAGGGAGGGCGAGAGCGGGGGTGGGGGCAGAGAGAAGGAGAGAGAGAGAATCCCAAGCAGGCTCCATGCCGCCGGTGCAGAGCCCGACGCGGGGCTGGAACCCACAACCCGTGAGATGGTGACTGAGCTGACTTCGAGTGGACGCTTGACCGACTGAGCCGCCGGGCGCCAGGTCTTCTCACCCTCAGACCGAGTGTTTTCTCACGGGTTTATATTTTCTTTCACGAAGCAAAATGACGTTCCACAGACTCTAGAGGACCAGTTTTACGTTAGTTTGTTCCTGTTTGTTCATTTCATCTAATTTATATATTTTATCTGCATACAGCTGTTCATAGCAAGTCTCTGTAATCCGTTTTGTTTCTGTAAAGGCTGGTAGCAGCGTCCGCTCTTTCATTTCTGATTCTCACCATTTGAGTCTTCTCTCTCTCTCTCTCTCTCTCTCTCTCTCTCGTGATCAATGTAACCAAAGGGTTGTCAATTTTATTGATCTTTTCAAAGAGCCACTTTTATTGATTTTATTGATGTTTCTCTATTCTGTTTAACTCACTTAGGCTTTAATTGTTATCATTTCCTTTCTTTGGCTCGTCTCCAGGGCCTTAAACTGGAAGTTTAGGGTATTGATTTGAGACCTTTCTTCCTAATATAGCAACTCACAGCTGTAAATCTCTAAGGAGTGTTTTGGCTGCATCCAGTACGTTCTGGTAGTTTGATCTTCCCTTTCATTCATTTAAAAGTATCTTTTATACTAAAAAAATTTTTTAAATTTATTTTTGAGAAAGAGAGAGACAGAGACAGAGCACAAGCAGGGAGGGGCAGAGAGAGAGGGAGACACAGAATCTGAAGCAGGCTCCAGGCTCCGAGCTGTCAGCACAGAGCCCGACGCGGGGCTCGAACCCATGAACTGTGAGATCATGACCTGAGCCGAAGTCGGATGCTCAACCGACTGAGCCCCCAGCTGCCCCTAAAAGAATTTTATGACTTCCCTTTTGAATTCTTCTCTGACCTTTGGTTATTTGGGAGTGTGGTGTTTAATGTCCACATATTTATGAATTCCCCCAATTTTTTTTCTGTTACTTATTTCTAATTTCATTCCCTGTGGTCAGAGAATATACTTTGTGTTTTTCTACCCATTTTACCATGTTGGGGGTTGTTTGATGGCCTAACTGATGTTCTGTCCTAGAGCATGTGCGGTGTGCATTTCTGACGGACGTGTATTCTGCGGTTGTTGGCGGCGGTGTCCCACCGAGGTCCATTAGGCGTTGCCGGTTTACCACGCTCTTCATGTCCTTGGTGGTCTTCTCTCTGACTGCTCTTTCCATTGCTGAAATCGGGATACTGAGGTCTTCAACTAATATTATTGAATGGTCTATTTTTTTCCTTTATATGTGTCAGCTTTTGCTTTGTGTGTTTTGGGACTCTGTTATTATTTGCGTATATGTTTATATTTGTTATATGCTCCTCATGGACTGACCTTTTTATCATTATAAAATATCCCTCTTTGTCTCTAATAGCAATTTTTATTTTAAAGTCTACTTTATCTAATGTTAGTAAATACTAATATTTTTTGTGGCTGGTGTTTGAATGATAGATGTTTTCTATCCTTTTACTTTCGATCCAACTGTATCTTTGATCTAAGTGTGTCTCCTATAATGAGTGTATAGTCGAATCTCAGTTTTATCCATCTAACAATCTTCCCCTTGACTGTATCATTTAATTCATTCACAACTGGCATTATTATTGATATATGGTCTATCCTCATTATTATGGATTTGGCATTTACAACGTCAGCTACTCTCTAAAACTGACTTGTAATCTCAAAGTCAGTACTCATGGTGCTTTCACGGTGCTCCCTGGGTGTGGAGAGAGCAGAGACATTGGGGGCCCACACGCAGGTCTCCCCGCTCCTGTTTCAGCTCCGGCCGCAAACAAGCGCCGTGTGCTGTCTCTCTAGCGCCACGTTTCCCATGCTCCTGTGCTTCTTCCGCTGACATGTCTGCTGCCGTGGCCTCGTAGGTGCCAGAGGCTGTGATGTGCCTCGTGGAGAAGATGCATGTGTTAGAGACGCTTCCTTTGGGCATGAGTGAGGTTGCTTTTGGAAGTGAGCTCAGTGTTGAATCAGCAATGAATTTTAGATATTCACTGTGAAATAATAATGTGCATTGAGATATATAATATGATACAGAGAGAATATATGTATAATTAAATATATGTGTCTCTGTCCCTGGTTCTTGCTAATACTTGGTCTCGGACCCCTTCCTGACACGGAGCTCCTGAGCCCCTCGGGAGTCCTTGGGCGGTGGAATGATCTCTGTTCTGGTGGGATTCTTGCTTGGTCGCCTCGGGATGGGGATCCTCACGGAAGGATGAAGCATCCCCCACCCTCAGGAAAGGGGAGGACGGCGAGAAACTTGGTTAAGAATAGATCATGCCTATGTGACGAGGCCTCTGTAAACATCCCAACCATATGGAATTCCGAGAACTCCGGTTTGGCGCGTGTGTCCATGTGCGGAGGAGGGTGGCTCCCTCGACTCCCTGGGAGGGAAGAGCCTGTGCTGGGAACCCCGCAGACCTCGCCTGCGCTTCCCTCCGTGTGATTTGTGACAAGTCAGCAACAGCGGCCATCTTCTTTGCCTTAGCCCAGGATTGACCCGAGGGGGCGGTCATAGTCGGAGCCTCTGTTCTGTCGCCACGTCGGGCGGGCGCCGTGGGGACCTGGGCACCTCCTCCTGGCAGCGGGCCTCTGAGGTGGGGCCGTCTCGGGGGCCCGCGCCGCGCGCCTGGGGGTCTGTGCTGGCGCTGGGTAGTGTCGGGGCGGAACCGAACCGTGGGGCACGCGCTCGGCTGGTGTCAGGAGCGTTATGTGCAGGTGACGGGAGACACTGCGTTTGTTCCTGGACACACAGGAAACGGTCTGTATTGATCCGTTCGTGAAAATGAGAGCAGGGGCTCACGGGAACCTGACTGCAGGCCCCCAGGAGCGAAGCATCAGCACTGGCTAGCCCGGGCGCACGTGACCGGCGCCCGGAGCCAGCCGCGCCTGACGGAGCGCCGCCCCTGTGTCTCCTGTCGGACGCCAGCGCTCCCCTCGTCCTCCGCTGGCGCGTTCTTGCGCACTTAGGGAGTGTTTTCTCAGGCGGCTTTTCTATTTAATGATTTTTCACTTTTTAAAAGAGCTTCTCCTAGTGCGTGCTCTCTAGGGCTTACGCATGTTTATTTTACCCGAGCTGAGTCCGTTTCTGATTTGTACCCGCTCCGTTCCCATGACGTCAGAACACGCTCCTTCTCATGCCGGACGCTGCCCCTTCGTGTCCCTTCGGGGTCTCGCTGCTAACACACGTTCCGTCTGTCCGTGTTAAAACCCAATAACGTATTGTAATTATCCACATGCTCGTTCTGACTCCGAAGAAGCTGAGAGACGAAAGCACAGCAAGAGTATTCGTGCAGCTTTCATCACTCCTGGGACCCCATGGCACACGCGCCCCGACGTGTCTGTTTGCGGGTCTTTTGCGCGTGGCTTATTTGAGTGCACCGAGCTTCCTGGACGTGTAGATTAAAGTGTTCCAATAGATTTGGAAAGTTTTAAGCCGCTGTTTCTTTGCGGTCATGACCTTTGTCCACTGAGGACTGACTGCCCGCGGCCCCAGGAGAGCCCCAGCCCCCCCATCAGGGGTCAGCGAGGCTTTAAACCCTGAAGCCCCCTGGAGGCCTGCGGCTCAAGACCGCGGCCAAGTGTCCATGAGGACCTGAGTGGCCGCGGACGCTGTGCGCTCACCGGGGCGCAGGTGTGGAAGGAGCACGCCAGCCCTCGTGGTCACTCCTGCCAGCCCGCAGCCATGACCCTGGTGCCTTCTGGGAGCCAGTCTCTGCCCCCAGGACACTGCTCCTCACGCCTGACCCAGGGCTCCCTCCCGGGAGAGCGTGCCCGTCTACGCCCCCTACAACCAGCACCGCCCCACAAAGCGTGGCGGGCCGGGCACCGTCAGACCTGTCCTTCGCTGGGCACCCCTCCCTCGGCTTAGAGCCCAGATGCTGGGTTGCCGCCCCCCACCCCTGCCCTTGGAGAGAAGGTCTGTTTACAAAGGCAACCCCCCACGGGGCGGGGGAGGGCAGCACAGGCTGTCGCTTCCGGGAAGTCAGCTGATGGCCATGGCCTCTGCGGAGCATCAAGCATGTCGCCTGGCTCTGCCCCAGGACAAACAGGGAACCTCAGGTCCTGTCAGGGCCTCGCACGCCGGCGCCTTCCGGCCTGGGAAGCCACGCACTGAAAACACAGCACAACCCCAAACACCAACAGGAAGGGAGGTCTCGCTCGGCCTGCTGCCGGGACAGCGCACGCCCGGGGGGGATAAAAGCCGCCAGTCAGCCCGAGCACCTCAGACACACACACACTCACACACACTCACACTCACACACACTCACCCTCCTCCAGCCCCACCGCCCCCGCCATGGCCGCCTCCACCCTGTCCCTCTGCTCCAGCGACCTGAGCTACGGCAGCCGCGTCTGCCTGCCTGGGGCCTCCGACTGCTGCCCCGACTCCTCCTGGCAGGGGGAGGACTGCCC
>NC_043704.1:1655846-1658336 GCF_006229205.1 Suricata suricatta
CCTGCTGCACCTCCTCCCCCTGCCAGGGAAACTGCTGCACCCCTGTCTGCTGCAAGCCCGTCTGCTGTGAGGACTCCCCCTGCACAGCTTCCTCCTGCTGCCAGCCCTCCTGCTGCACCTCCTCCCCCTGCCAGGGAGACTGCTGCACCCCTGTGTGCTGCAAGCCCATCTGCTGCACCCCTGTGTGCTGCAAGCCCATCTGTTGCACCCCTGTGTGCTCCGGGTCCACCCCCTGCTCAGCCCCCTCCTGCTGCAGACCCTCCTCCTGTGTGTCCCTGCTCTGCCGCCCCGTGTGCAGGCCTGCCTGCTGCGCCCCTGCCTCCCGTTGCCGGTCCAGCTGCTGCCGCCCGGCCTCCTGCGTGTCCCTGCTCTGCCGCCCGGTGTCCTCGCGCCCTGCCTGCTGCGGCCCCGCCTCGGGCCAGTCCTGCTGCTGACGGACACATCCCCCCACTGCCAGCAGGTCTGTCACCCAAATACTCGGAGCCCTGAGCCCAGGCCAGGGCTCCCCCTGCCCGGAGTGCCCACGCGGCAGACAAGACTGAGCCCTCACGGTCGGGCCAGCCCCCTGGGCGGCTCCAGCCCCGCATGCCACCCAGCCTCCTCCTCTCTCTCCTGGCTGGATTGAGGTCACTTTGTCCTGTCCTATGTGAGTGGCCTGTTAACCAATAAAGTCACTGTCGGTCCCTCTCCAAAGGCCTCGAATGCATGTCTTGGCAAACGGGGAATGGCTTTCACGCTGCGCGCGGGCTGGGCTGCTCTGCGAAGGGCCGGGGCTGCGTCCATCTCCGCAGCGCCGCCGGGCGGGGCCGGGCCCCCTGCGGCCTCCGCTGGGTCTCCTGGGGCGATCGTCCCCCACGGCCACAGACAAGCCTCCCCGCGGAGACCCCGGGGTCCCTTCACCAGCGAGGGATGGAGGGCTGTCTGTCCAGGCCCTAAACCTTACATCTCGGGGCCTCGGAGCTTTGCAAGGGACAAAGGAGGCCCAGTTAATAAAGCTTCTGCCTTGGAGGCATGAAGGCCCCTCACGGTGGCAGCCCCCCTCCAGGGCCCCTCAGCACAGCGCGGGCACTCCCTCTGCGTAAAGATGCCAGGAGCATGCGTGCCGTGCGTGGTGGTGATGGGCGCCTGTGCCGGTCAGGGTCCTCCAGAGAAACGGCCAACAGGATGCATGCATGTGCACACAGTGATTTTGAGGAGTTGGTCATGTGATTCTGGGGGCCAGCAGGTCCCAAATCTGCAGGGCAGGCTTCCCAGGGAAGAGCTGATGTTGGAGCTTGAGCCCAAAGAGGGTAGACCCCGGCCACCTCTTGGGGGACCTCTGTCTGGGCTCCTAAGTCCTTCAACTGATTGGGTGAGGCCCACCCACTATATAGCAGATAATCTGCTGTTCTCAGAGTCGACTGATTTAAATGCCAGTCCCTACACAGCAAGACCAAACAACTGAGCATGATGGCCTGGCCAAGAAGACACATAAAAGGACCTCCCCGGACCAACATCTGGTCTGGGATGGGGTATAGAAAATGGTGGGGCTCACTGGGCTGTCCCCCCAGGATCTCAAGTATTCAGGCAGGTCGGTCGCCTTGTGTGAGCCCCACCTGGTGAACAGCCACACACACCCGCCCAGCCTCTCCCTGGGTGCTGCCCCTCCCCTCCTCTGCCCCAGGTGACTCGGCTCCGTCTTCTGGCCCCACCCCTCCTTCCCCACCAGGACCCCCTAGTCCCCTGCCTGCCCTGCTCCCAGGCCCCTCCTCCCGACCTGCCTCCAGCCTCCTCAGTGGTGGGGCCCTGCACACAGCCAGGCAGCGTCCCTCACCGGGACCCTCCCCGCCCCTCGGCCCCACTCCCAGGTCCCCTGCAGCCCACCCCCCACCACGTCTTAGTCCCTTAGCCCTGAAGCCGTCTGAGAGCCGACCCTTTAGCTGAGTCACCTGTGTGTGATGACTGATGGCGACCGCGGTATCAGAAGTCCACGTGCTCCGGCCCGCGCCGATGGGGCGGCCGCTTCCTGGTGCTCCCTTGTGCTTGGCTGAGCAAAGGTCCTGGTCTTCGGAAAAGCGTCCGCAGGCATTTGTGTGCCTCCGGCCTCAGAGGAAGGCTCGCTGCCGCAGGGAGGACGCGTTTGCCCTTGACCGGTGCACGGAGCCCAGGCCGGGAGCGCACGACTGCATCCACGCTGTGCCGGGTGGGCTGCCCGAGGGGGGGTCTGGGGTGCAGGGCTGGGCTGGGCGGGGCTCTGCCGCCTGAGGGGGATCTGGGGCACAGGTCAGGGCCAGGCGGGGCTCCGCTGCCTGAGGGGGGGTCTGGGGTGCAGGGCGGGGCCAGGACACTTCCTCCCGGCAATCAGCCGGCCCTGAAGGCACAGCCTTATAGGAAGGCGGGCTCCTGCCTTTGACTTCTGGCCCCTTCAACGTGCAGAACTGCTCACCCCTGAGTCCCTGTCGGCCAGACTGGCACGTGCCCAGGAGACGAAAGTGACTGTGGGCCCCGCTA
>NC_043704.1:1658436-1661776 GCF_006229205.1 Suricata suricatta
ACAGAGCCTGACGCAGGGGCTCGGACCCCTGAGCCGAAGTCGAGTCAGATGCTGAGCCGGCCGAGCCCCCAGGCGCCCCGACGGATGAAATGTCCTTGTAACCGGCCTGAGCCTGCCTCGCCGTCCATGGAGTTCTCCACTTCATCGTTTTCTTCTTGTCTTTACAATGCCTGCCGCACTGTGTCTGTCTTCTCCTTTCCCTACTGTTTTGAAAGACACGCGTCCTGTTTTTTGTCACACTAGTGAATGTCTAAGTCTGCCTTTATATTTGTGTTTTAACTGGTAAAGTCACAAATCAAAACCAGCGAGAGAAGTTCCTCGGGACAGAGTTGGCCGTTTCTCCCACCACCTGGCCGCCCCCGCGCCTCACAGCCTTCTGTGAGCACCTAAAGGGCCACCGCCTGGCGGAAACGTGGCACGAGCCACCCGCACGTTACAGCCGTCCCCGCGGCCGCATCTGGTGGTGAAAAAGCGGGGCACTGGGGGGCCCCATCGGCTGAGCACCCGACTTCAGATCAGGTCACGATCTCACGGTTCGTGGGTTCGAGCCCTGCGTCGGGCTCTGTGCTGACAGCTCGGAGCCTGGAGCTGCTTCCGATTCTGTGTCTCCCTCTCTCTCTGTCCCTCCCCTGCTTGTCCTCTGACTCTGTCTGTCTCAAAAATAAATAAACATAAAAAAAACCTTGTAAAACTGGCAGTACGTGTCCAGGGCTGTGGCGCGAAGGCCCGGCCGCTCTCGGACCCCCAAGCTCTCCCAGCCCGCGAGCACGCGCCTGGCCCCTCGGCCCGGGGGGCCCTGCCCGCCATTCCTCTGCTGTAGCTGCTCCCCTCCCTCGCTGGCCCCCGGGTCACCACGCCTGGCCTCAGCTGAGCGCCCTGTCCATGCGTCACACGTTCTCGGACCACGTCGTGGGTGTGCTCTCGGGTTTGGGAGGCACCACCAGCATTTGCCCCGAAGGGATCGCCTTTCCTGCCTCAGCTCTGTGCCTTTGACCCGGCTGCTTGGTGTTAAATTTCCGCCTCCCACCATTTCGCTGGGCACGAGGGCGTCCTGGTTGAGAGCGGAGATCCCGCTTGCGCTGGCTTCGGTCCCACTTCAGCCCCGTTGGGCTGTGTGACCTTGAGTAGGTTGCTTCCCTTCTCTGTGCCCAGGCCTCCTCCTCTGTTCTTTCACAGGATAGAACAATTTCTCACTTAGTTGATGTGAAAACTAAGTGAGTTACCAGATGTGAAATGCCCAGATCCGCCACCGATGCAGGAAATGGTGGCTAAGGTCACCAACGTCATCATGACGGCTATTCTGGGCATTGTTTTCTACGACATCGAATTCCCGCCCCCGCCCCCGCCTGCACATGATGGCCTTCTGTTCGCGGTTCGCTGGGACCGCATCCCGTGTCCCACGTTCCCTGACGTTTTCTTCCGGGCGCTGCCGTGGACCCTCACGTGTCCGTCACTCACGTGGGGCCTGCAGGGGACACGGTGTGGAGTGAGCCACACGGTGTCCCCTCGGGCGCCATCCCAGCGTGAGGGGTGCTGTGCTCGGCCCCGGGTGCAGAGGGCGCGGGCGTGCGGTGAGGTATTGATGGAGACTGAGTGGCCCGGCAGCGCGCCGTCCTGCGCCCTGGACCCCCCACGCCCGCGTCTCAGCCCCTCCCGACCCCAGACACGTCCTGTGTGTTCTCCGGGGAGTCTCCCGGCATCTCATCGCTGTCCGTCAACGCTCCTGTAGACAGAGAAGCAAGGACTTACTGGTAAGGCAGCTGCCAGTCGCAGAACGAGAGCGGGGGGTGTGGGCAGCCTCCCCGGAGACCCCCAGACCCCGAGAGGGCAGTGAGGGGACATCATGAGCCCCACGTGAGCCATGAGCACACACAGAGACTTGCGCACACACACAGACACACGCACGCACACACAGACCAAGGTGGGCAAATGCGGTGCAGTCTTCGGCGCTCGGCCTCCTGGCTGTGGCTTGTGCGCACGTCAGGCCTGTGGCCGTCACTGAGGGAAATGGGGAAGGCAACGGGAGCTCCCTGGATACTTGTAACTTCCTGTAAATCTGTAATCTTGTAAAGCACCACAAAGAAGTGCCCAGCCGCACACGGCTTCTCTCTGGATTTGATCCGGGGGGACACAGTGCCCGGGTAGCGTCCCGCAGGCCGGCCCCGCCTCCTGGCTGGTGCACCCCTGCTGTTGCCCTGTGCTTCCCTGAGCTCACACCAGGGACCCACCCAGGTCCCCAAGTCAATGCCACAGAGCGGCCAGCATCTGAGAATCGTCCAGCACTGCTGTCACTGCTTCCGCGAGGCCCAGGCCGCCGCCCCCATGTGGGCTCCGTGCACGCCTGGGCATGAGGGAAAGACCCACCCCGGCCGCTTCCCTCCCGGGGCTGCCATCTGTGTGCTGGGACCCTCCCACCCCACGGTGCCCCCCGAGGTGTGCATCTGGGAGACCAATGACCCCCGGCTTTCGGCGGCGTCTGGTGTCCGCTCCTGCCCGGCCCGAGGCCCCCACTGAGGGACCTGAGGTCCTCCGGGGCCCCTGGGGCTGCAGCAGCAGGGCTGCACCTTTCTCCCACGTGGCCCGGGAAACCCTGAGCAGCCATGGGCATCCCAACGGGGGGCCGTCTGCCACAGCGAGTCACCGGCACGCATTTCCCTGACGCCCCGCAAGGGCCCCAGTTTCCCCAAGGCCACACCCTGGTCAAGGAGCCTCCTGGTCAACTGACTCATCCATTGTGCCTTCCCTGACCCGGCCACACAGCAACAAGGAAGGGGCAGGTGCACCTCTGGTGGGAACAAAACAAGCCCTGGGCCGATATAAAAGCCGTGGCATCCCAGGGTACCCAGCGCGCGCGCGCACACACACACACACACACACACACACACAGACTCACACTCACACACACACTCACCCTCCTCCAGCCCCACCGCCCCCACCATGGCCGCCTCCACCCTGTCCCTCTGCTCCAGCGACCTGAGCTACGGCAGCCGCGTCTGCCTGCCCGGGGCCTCCGACTCCTGCCCCGACTCCTCCTGGCAGGGGGAGGACTGCCCGGAGAGCTGCGAGCCGGCCTGCTGCGCCCCTGTGTGCTGCACCCCTGTGTGCTGCGCCCCTGTGTGCTGCAAGCCCGTCTGCTGCACCCCTGTGTGCTGCAAGCCCGTCTGCTGCACCCCTGTGTGTTGTAAGCCCGTCTGCTGCACCCCTGTGTGCTGCACTCCTGTGTGCTGCAAGCCCGTCTGCTGTGAGGACTCCCCCTGCACAACCTCTTCCTGCTGCCAGCCCTCCTGCTGCACCTCCTCCCCCTGCCAGGGAGCCTGCTGCACCCCTGTGTGCTGCAAGC
>NC_043704.1:1661876-1670329 GCF_006229205.1 Suricata suricatta
GGGGCCTGCCCCTGCTCTGGGTCCCCTGTCCTTCCCCCCACTTTCTCTGCTCGGGTCACTTGGCCTCCACCTCCGGCCTGTCAGCACCTCCTCGGGCACCCCAATAAACTCACTTCACCGGCCGATCTGTGTCCTTTCATCTGACCCCCATGGGGGTGCGGGATCCCAGGGTTTTGCCCAGACGTGGTCTCCTTGGGCCGGGAACATTTCTGGGAGGGAGGGACTGAGCAACCCAGAGGCGGGGCCTCCGTCCTGTGGGCGGGGCCGCAGGGCGGGGCGGGACTCAGCCCTCCCCCAGGAAGCTCAGGCTGCTGGGCCCGGTGCCCAGGCCTCCCAGGCTGGCCGCCTGCAGACGGGACGTGGTCTGGGGGCTTTCAGCCCCTGGCCCGTTCCAGCCATGGCCCCATCCGGACAAACCGGCCCCGGACAAGTGGGTCTGGGGGCTCCCGGCAGCACAGTGTCTATGGGGCTGGGGTCGCCCTGTGGCCCTCCCGCGGGCTCCACCCATTCAGCAGAAAGATGAGGGAGCGGGGGAGGCGGTGCTCCAGCCAAGATGGGGTGATGGGGACTGGATTCCTTCCCACCTGGGCCAACTCGGAAAACTGACAGGGTCGTGAAGCCCGGGTGTCAGATTCTGGGCCCGGGCGCGCAGAACCGGTGCCCCTGTGAGAGGGATGCACACGGCCCATGTTTCTGTGCGCGCCCTCACCACCTGGACAGGACTCCCCGCCCCCGTGCAGAGGGGCGAACCCTGTGGGCCCCAAGGACTCCGAGTTTCACAGATGGCCTTGGGGGTTGGGCGAAGCCCCGGCAGCCAGTGCTGGGGGCACAGTGCTGCAGGAGAGACCCCACACAGAGCATCTCACCCCGCCCCCCAACCCACTGTCCTCCGCCCACTCGTGCCCCTCGCGCAAGCCCCTGGCACCGCTGGGCTGCTGTCGTTCCCAGAATGCCGCGAGCACGGACTCGCGCAGCTCGAGACACCCCACGTCCTCTCCTGCCGTCCCGCGGGTCCAGGTCCCCTTCCTGTCTCCTGGTGGTGTGGGTGCTCGGTCGTTTTCCAAATCTGTTTTTCTGATGCAAAACACATGTATCCTAAAGTTTACCATCGGGAGCATTTTTAAGTGTGTAGTCAGTGGTGTTACGTCCACGCACAAGGCTGTGCGGCCGTCTCCACCTCTGCCCCCAGGACTCTTCGTTTTGAAAAAACGAAACCCTGTCCCCGTGAAACGTGGACTCCCCCCATCTCCCCTCCCGCCCGGGCGCCACCGTCTGCTGCTGTCCCTGAGGCTCCTCGCATAAGTGGGACCGTATTTCCCTTGGCCTCGTGTCCTCGGCCTGTCCTGTTCTAGTCAGACTTGCTCCTTCACGACGGAACAACACTCCGCCTGTGGTCGGACCACACCTGCTCGTCCATCCACCTGCCCACAGGCCCGCGGTTAGTCTGCATCTTCGCAGCTGCGAGAAAGGGCGCTGTGAGGGAGCGCGACCAAGCGCCTCCTTGAGTCCCTGCTCTCAGTTCTTCCAGCATCTTCCCCGGAGAATCACTGGATCTCACGGTGATTCCCCTGCTGCTTTTATGAAGAAGCGCCACGCACACTCCTAGAGTAGCTGGGCCATTTCACAGTCCTGCTAACGACACACGGGGGCTTCAGCTCCTCCACGGCCTCATCCACACCTGTCTTCTCCTTGTTACGCACATGGATTCCATGTCTTATCTCCTCGTCGTGTTTATATTTGCGTGAATATCCTATGTAACATACCTCGTTATCTCTTTGTATGTGTATTTATATAAGTATCAGGTTATACGTGACACACTCACCCTCACGGATGTGAGGTGCCTTCTCGCTGTGCTTCTGATTTGTGGTTCCCTAATGATTAGTAATGTGGAGCCTCTTTTCACGAGCTTATCGGTCACGTAATTTGTACTTCTTGTTTGGAAAAATGTCTATTCAAGTCCTTTGTTCATTTTGGAATGGGTTGTTTTGTTTTCTGCTGTTGAGTTTTGGGAATTCTCTATACATTTTATATATTAATTTCTTAACAGACACATGGTTTTCAAATATTTTCTGACATTTTACTTAGGTTACCTTTTCTTCTCCATTGGTATTGCCTTTTGATGCAAAATATTTGAAATATCTGTGAAGGCCCATTTTTGTATTTTTCTTATGTTGCCTGGGCCTTG
Source organism: Suricata suricatta (assembly GCF_006229205.1). Lineage (NCBI taxonomy): Eukaryota > Metazoa > Chordata > Mammalia > Carnivora > Herpestidae > Suricata > Suricata suricatta. The sequence goes on from NC_043704.1 coordinate 1,664,062, forward strand.
GGCATCACATCCAGGAAATCACTGTGAAATCCAGTGCTGCCAAGCTTTTGTCCTGTGTTCTCTTCTACGAATTTTATAGTTTTAGGTCTTCCATTTAGGTCGTGGATCCATTTTGAGTTCATTTTTGTGTCTGGTGTGAGGTAAGAGTCCACTTACCTTCCTTTGCCTGGGGATAGTCGGTTTTACCTACACTGCTTGTTGAAAAGTCTGTTATTGGGGTGCCTGGTGGCTCTGTCAGTTGAGCATCCGGCTTCGGCTAAGGTCATGATCTCACGGTTCGTGGGTTCGAGCCCCGCATTGGGCTCTGTGCTGACAGCTCAGAGCCTGGAGCTGCTTCAGATTCCGTGTCTCCCTCTCTCTCTGCCCCTCCCTTGCTCGTGCTCTGTCTCTCTCTGTTTCTCAAAAAAAAAGAAAGTAGGAAAGAAAGAAAAGTCTGTCATTTCTCCATTGAATGGACTTGGTACCCTTTCAAAAATGACTTGACCTAATATGTTTATTTATGACCTAATATGTCTTTTCCGTTGGTCCAAGTGTCTTTATGCCAGTCTCACCCTGTGTCCATTATTGTAACTTTGTAGGTTTTTAAATATAATTTATTGTCAGGTTAGCTAACGTGCTGTGCACACGGTGCGCTCTTGACTTTGGGGGTAGATTCCCGTGATTCATCGCTTACGCACCACACCCAGTGCTCATCCCAACAAGTGCCCTCCTCAGTGCCCATCGCCCATTTCCATCCCCATCAACCCTCAGTTTGTTCTTTGTGTTTAAGAGTCCCTTATGGTTTGCCTCCTTGTAGCTTTGTAGTTTTAAAATCAGGGAGTGGGAGTCCTCTAGCTGTTTTTTTTCAGGATTGTTTTGGCTATGCAGGATCCCTTAAGATTCCACGTGAATTTAAGGATGGGGCTTTATGTTTCTATAAAACACCTTGCTGAGATTTCAATAGTGATTGCATTATGTCCGTAGATTGCTTTGGGTGATATTGGCATCTTAACAATACTGAGTCTTCCAATCCATGAACATGGAATGTCTCTCCATTTATTTAGGTCTTCTTTACTGTCCTCCGGCAATGTTGGTAGTTTTTGTCGTACGGGCCTTTCAGCTCCATGGTTGTTAATTCATTTTATTTATTTTTTTTTTTTTGATGCAGTTGTAAACGGAATTGTCTTTATAATTTACTTTTGGGGTTGTTCACTAGTAGTGCAAGGAAATGCAACTGAATTTTGACTTTGTATTCTGCTATTTTTCTGAATTCATTTACTGGTGCTTGTCGTGTCCCGCCCCGGCCGCTCCGGCCCGCGGGGCGGTGAGTCCTCGTGGGTTCTTTTCCTGAGGGAGGGAGAGAAAGGGCAGGAAAAGGGACGCACAGAGAGTAAAGACACAACTCACGGTTTCCGATCAGGCGAAAGAGAGAGAGTTTATTGAGAAAACTGTTCCTTATAAAGCCTTCAAGGCGGGGAAAACAAGGTAGCTGACCCAGGTCAGTTGCTAGGAAACAGGGTCAAGGGATTAAGGCTGGAGTAAAAGAGGAACCGGACTAAAGTGTTCTAGCGCAGCGCCTGAGGGGCCTATACCACCCTGCCTGCAGGCGGTTGATCTTTGATCTTCTGGCTTCGCCTCTGGCAGGGAGTGGCACTCCCCTGCCTATTTTGCAGCTCCCCTCAGGGAGTGACAAATCCGGCTAGCAAATGGCCAAGCAGCTGGGATCTTTGCCGCTCCCCACAGGTGCTAACAGGTCCTTAGGGTTTTCTACATATAAGATCATGGCATCTGTAAACAGAGATGATTTTACTTCTTCCTTTCCAATTTGAACTACTTTATTTTGGGGCGCCTGGGTGGCTCAGTCTGTTAAACGTCCAACTTCGGCTCAGGTCAGATCTCATGTTCGTGGGTTTGAGCCCCGCGTCAGGCTTGGTGCTGACAGCCCAGAGTCTGGAGCCTGCTTCCGGTTCTGTGTCTCCTTCTCTTTCTGCCCTCCCCCTCTTATGCTCTGTCTCTCTCTGTATCAAAAATACATAAAGCATTAAAATTTTTTTAACTACTTTATTTTATTGTCTAGCCATTCTCCTAGAACTTCCAGTACGGTGGCGAACAGAAACAGTGAAAGCGGACATCCCTGCCTGCCCTGATCTTAGAGGAAAAGGTCTCATTCTTTCACTGTGGAGGATGATGTTTGCTGTGGGCTTTTCACATATTTATTTTCTTATGTTGAGGTAGTTCCTTCTATTCCTAATTTGTTGAGTGTTTTTATCATGAGAGGGTGTTGACTTTTGTCAAATGCTTTTTCTGTATCAATGAAGTTGATCATGTACTCTTTTCTTTATTCTGGTAATGTTGGGTATTATATTGACTGATTTTCATATGTGGAACCATCCTTGAATTCCGGAAATAGGTCCTTCTTGGTTTTGGTGTATAATCCCTTTCTTTATGCTGCTAGTATTTTGTTGAAGGTTTTTGCCTCAGTGTTCATAAGGGATCTTGTTTTGTAGTTTTCTGTTCCTATAGTGTCTTTGCCCAGCTTTGTTAGCACAGGATTGTAAATCTCATAAAATGAGTTGGGGAATGTTCCTTCCTGTTTAATTTTTTAAAGTTTATAGTGAACTAGGAATCGTTGAAGAAACTCTGAACCTGATGTAACACATGTATGAGAAACGTACAGCCAACCTCGTGCTTAATTGTAAAAGACTGAACGCTTCCTGCTAAAGACCAGGAAGAAGGACAGGTGTCCTCTGTCTCTGTTCCCATTCAACATCACACCGAACTCCCACCTGAGCAACAAGCAAGGGAAAGAAATACATATTGAACATGAAGAAATGTAATGGTCTCTGTCCCCAGAAGACATGATGGGCCACCCAGAAGACCCCAAGAATATACAAAAACTCCTAGAAATATAAGAGAGTTTGGCAAAGTTGAAGTATGTAAGCTTAAAATTATAAAAATTCATTTGTTTGATTAAAATGTGTAATGTTTCTTTATTTTTGAGAGGAAGAGAAAGAGAGACAGAGCACAAGCAGGGGAGGGTCAGAGAGAGAGGGAGACACAGAATCTGAAGCAGGCTCCAGGCTCTGAGCCATCAGCACACAGCCCCACATGGGGGTTGAACTCATGGACCGCAAGACCATGACCTAAGCTGACGTCAGATGCTTCACCGACTGAGCCACCAAAATGGATTCATTTCTATATAATAGCAAAAAACAATAGAAATGGAACACTTTTTGTTTAAAAGTTTGATTCACAACAGAACGAAAAATGAAAGCCTAGGTATAAATCTCACAAAATATGTACGTAATGAGAGTGATTAAAAATGCTGATGGTAGTGATTGAACCAGACATAAATGAGTGGAGAGCTTGGCCAGGTTCTGGGTTATGGCTGAGTAATTGTCACGGCGTCAGTCCCCCCCCCTTCCCCCACGGCTGACGCGTGGAGTCAAGGCGATCCAGTGCAGGGTCCAGCGAGGGAGTTTTGTCAGTCTGAACAAGCTGATTCTAAAATTTTTTTGTAAAGGCAAAGAAGCTCAAATACTCAGACCATTTGAAAATGGTGAACAAAGCTGGTAGGCTTTACTACCTGACTTCAGGGTCTGCTGTAAAGCAGGACAATGTGATGTCGGCAAAGGGGTAGAGGTGCGCAGATTAACGAAACAGGAGAGTCACACAGCCCTACAGGAATACAGGCAACGGACCTCTGACACATCAGTGAGACCGTGTATTCGGAACAACTACAGGTGCATATGTAGAAAAAAAGTGAATCTCGACCCATACCTTATACTTAGTGTAACAATGTCATGAAAATTGATCATAGGCCTAAAATGTACAATGTGAACATTTTAAACTTGCAGGAGAAAACTGTGACCGCGTGTTGAGCAGCGGTCTTAGGTTTAATACCAAAGGCATGATCTGGAAAAGAAGGACATTGATAAACTCGCCTTTACCAATATCCACCCCATTCGGTCTTCCAAAACGCTGGTAAGAGGATGAAGAGACAAGCCCCAGGGTGGTAGAGAGTACGTGCACGTCACGCATCTGAGCCACGCACGGCTGCCTGGACCACCGCCCGCCTAAACGGTGGGCGTCCCGGAGACCTGGGTGGCTTCAGGAGGCGTGTTACCGCACCCCTGACGTCTTTTCTCTTCCCGGTGGTGTCCTTCACGACATCTTCTGAGCTTACTTCTCTGTGAGAATGAGCGTATGACATACGTAACATACAATTTGTGTCACTCGGCTGTGTGTGTGATCGGTAGGGCTTCCGGTCAGCAGCAGGTGACGAACTGTTAAGTCCTTGGGGAGTAAAGTTATGCACAAGTGTTTGACCGCGAGGGGTCGGGCCCCACTCCCGTGTTGTTGGAGGGTCCACCGCATGCATCCACAGAGCATAAAGGACGCTCGAAATTCAGTATCAAGAAAACCTAAGAAAGGATGGGCTCCAGACACTCAAAGAAATACCCAAAAGACGCACGGATGGCAAATGAACACGTGATGCTTGACACTGTTAGTGTTCAGGGCGATTGCAAAGGAAAATACGGGAAGATACCCCTGCTCGCCGGTGAGAGGGGCTACTGTCTAACAGAGAGCTGGCGGCACCCAGTGCTGGCAGTGATGCCGTCTTGAAGGCTGTTGTGGGGGGGGACACAAAATAGTTTGGCTGCACGCACAGGCAGGAGATGGAGAGAGAGAGAGAGAGAGAGAGAGAGAGACAGAGAGAGAGACAGAGAGAGAGAGAGAGAGAGGGAGAGAGAATCCCAAGCAGGCTCAGTGGTGTAAGCACAGAGCCCGAGAGCTGTGAGATCACCACCTGAGCCAAGATCAGGAGCCAGGTGCTTGACCGACTGAGCCGCCAGGCGCCTGAAGTTTGGAGGCTTCTTATCACGTTAAACTGGCACTTGTCCTGTGACCCAGCGACACCGCTCCTGGGTGCTGACCCTGGAGGAATAAAAGCTCACTGCATTGCAAAAGCCTGCACACCATGTCCGTAGCAGCATGTTCCTAACCCTCCGGAGCAGGAAGTAGTGGAAATGCCCTGCACCCGTCCACGAACATGGAGCTGTGCGTCTGCGCGGCGGAGCGCCAAGTCGGCAGCAGAGAGAACTGTCCGTTCTCAACATGCGAGAAGCCCAAGTGCATTTTGCTGAACGCAAGAAGCCAGCCCCAAAAGGCTGCAAGCTGTGTTCATAGGACATTCTAGAAAAGACACAGCGGTGGTGACTGAGAGTCCGTGGGGGCAGGGTCTGGAGGGCCGTGTTGCCGGGGTGGGGAACACGGCGCCGCGGTGCTGGAGACGCTCTGTGCCCGCCCCGTGTGTGGAGGGCTCAGTGCAGCCGCGGGCTCGAACCCACCTCTCTCCTGCTTTGAAGGTCTGGTTCCAGGCCTTCGGGCATCTCGGTTCGCTGAGTTGAAGCGGGATGCCGATCTCTCTGGAAGCTTCCAGAATGCTTCTTTAGGCTTGGTGTGAGAGAGCGGGCCAGTGTGTCCAGACACGCAGCACTCTCTCCCACGTCTGGCCAGAGCCCACCTCCCGAGCCGTCACATCTCCTGTTCGGAGAAATGTTGCCTTTAGCTGATCCGTCTTCCCTGACAACTTATTTGATGACGTTGGATGTGGTGCACATCGTCCGTTGCTCTTAGGTTTTGCACGGTCCGTCTCTGGCGTTCTGCGCCGAGACCCTCTGTCCGCCTCCCACCCACCCCTGACCGCCCGGCCGCCACGCAGCACTCGGTGCGCGGACCCCCGGCAGCCGATGCGCAGAGCTGCCCGGAGATTCAATCCACGCGCCCGCTCAGACTCCGGGTGCCCAGTCCTCACCAGCAACCCCCGAGCCCCGGGGGAATCAGGGCACACAGTGGGCTCCAGGACTGTAGATTTTTCCTGTGGCGTTTGTGTAGAGAACCCGATGTAGTCAGGGGCCAGCCGGTCCTGACCATGACATGCATTTTCTAAGCAGCAAACTTCTCTGTAAATAAACCAGAAGTGATACACACGCTCAGGACTCAGTCAAAACACCAACAAGGAAAGGGAAGTCTTGGTGACAACACACACCCTGGAGGGTATAAAAGCCAAGAGACAGCCGGAGCTCCTCACACACACAAACACACACACACACACACACTCACACTCACACACACTCACCCTCCTCCAGCCCCACCGCCCCCGCCATGGCCGCCTCCACCCTGTCCCTCTGCTCCAGCGACCTGAGCTACGGCAGCCGCGTCTGCCTGCCCGGGGCCTCCGACTCCTGCCCCGACTCCTCCTGGCAGGGGGAGGACTGCCCGGAGA
>NC_043704.1:1670429-1690644 GCF_006229205.1 Suricata suricatta
TCCTGCTGCCAGCCCTCCTGCTGCACCTCCTCCCCCTGCCAGGGAGCCTGCTGCACCCCTGTCTGCTGCAAGCCCGTCTGCTGCACCCCTGTGTGCTGCAAGCCCATCTGTTGCACCCCTGTGTGCTGCAAGCCCGTCTGCTGCACCCCTGTGTGCTCCGGGTCCAGCCCCTGCTCAGCCCCCTCCTGCTGCAGACCCTCCTCCTGCGTGTCCCTGCTCTGCCGCCCCCTGTGCCCCCGCCCCGCCTGCTGCGTGCCCGCCTCGGCCCAGAAGTCCTGCTGCTGAGGGACACGCCCCCCCCAGGCCAGCTGGGCTCAGATCCACCAGGGGGCTGGGGTCCTCCCGGCCAGCCCACAGTCCGGTCCTGACCTGTGTTAGGGGGCTGCCCCCACCCAGGACGGGGTCCCCCACGTGTGCCCTCTCCTGACCCGACCTTGACCTCCTGCCTCCCAGGAACGCTGACCCCAGGGCTCTGCTCCCAGGAGGCGCCTGCCCCTGCTCTGGGTCCCCTGTCCTTCCCCCCACTTTCTCTGCTCGGGTCACTTGGCCTCCACCTCCGACCTGTCAGCACCTCCGCGGGCACCCCAATAAACTCACTTCCCCGGCCGATCTGTGTCCTCTCATCTGACCCCCATGCGGGAGCGGGGATCCCAGGGTTTCGTCCAGATGTGGTCTCCTCCAGGCAGGAACATTTCTGGGAGGGAGGGACTGAGCAGCCCCAGAGGCGGGGCCTCCGTCCTGTGGGCGGGGCCGCGGGGTGGGGGGGACTCAGCCCTAGCCCAGAAGCTCTGGCTTTGACCAGGTGCCCAAGGGCAGAAGAGGGGGATGTGGGGATTCCTGTCCCAGCAGGTGCGGTGGCTGCGAGGTCAGTGCTCCTTCCTGGCCACCTGCTCATGTCCCACCATCACCACGTGAGGATTCTGTCCTTATTTGAGGGTGTGGCTTCCACGCCTCACCCCCACTCCCCCACGGGTCTGGTCACAGTGTATGTGGCCGAGGTTGCTGCAGAAATCACAGGCCAGTGTTTCCATGCCCGCTCTGGCGCCTGGCTGGTCACCCTCATGTCGTTGCCCCTTTGACTGTGTTAGGCTGGGATGCAACAGGTCCTGAACCACAGTTCCGGACAATCAAGGATGCGCCACGGGATGTGCGGCCGGTGTCGCTGGTGCTTCCGGGTCACGGCCTTGGTGGCGAAGGCGCGTGGATTTTACTAAGACAGACATGACGGGAAGCGCGCCGTGTCCACTTCAGTGGCATTCGGTGCGTGCGGCCATCCCGCAGACCTCGTCCCGACTTTTCCAACCGCCCGACTCCCCCTCCCCAGCCCTGGCGCCCCTGCTCCGGGCTCTGTGTCTGAATGTGACTGGATGAGGTGTCTCACAGAAGTGAGTGTTTGTCCTCGGTGACGGCTCACTTCAGTCCGCGTGGGATCCGTGGGCTCGTGCACGTGGTCGCCGGAAGGTCCTTCGTGAGGCCGAGGAGCAAGCGGTCCGCGGCGTGGAGAGAGCGCGTCGTCCGGAGCCGCTCCCACACTTCACTGTGCGGATAGTGGGCGCCTCTCTCCGGGACCCTGCTGTCAGTCCCGCCGGCCTTCAGCGGCGGGCTTGCTGGGTCACAGGGCAAGCCCAGGGACTGCCGGCCTGGGTTCAAGAGCAGCCGGGCCCTTTGGCAGCCCCGCCCCCAGTGCAGACGGGCTCCAATCCCCCCACATCCTCAGCAGCGCTTGCTTCTGCTTTTCCCACACCTGCGCTGCTACCGGGTCTGAGCAGTGACTTGGTTTATCACAGACCTTGGTCACTGCAGTGACCCAGGAGCTAGGTCCTCCTGTCACACCTCCCCTGCCCCTCTCTCGCATGCCCCTCCCTCGCATGCCTGCCATGTCCTGCCTCCTGCCCCGCCCTTGCATGCCCCGCCCTCTGCCCCGCCCTCACCTGCCCCGCCCTCTCTTGCAGAAGAATGAATACCTGTTCACCGTGGTGGCGGAGGAGCAGGATGCCCTGCTGCTGGGGCTGCGGTACTCGCCCACCAGGTTGCACTTCCTGTTCCTCAGCCGGGACAGGGCAGGCGCCTGGCAAACCCGAGTGACCTTCCGCGGTCCCTCTCTGATGGACAACCAATGGCACACGCTGGTCTTGGCCGTGTCTGAAGGATCCTTTTCCCTCACCACGGACTGCGGCCTCCCCGTGGACATGTAGGTAGCCAGGGCCCGGGGAGGGCTGAGTGGCACCGTGCACTGTGGTGCAAGGCGGGTCCAGGCCCGCGGGGCGGGGCGGCTGTCTCGGGTGGCGTGGGCTCAGGCTTGCAGGTGAAGAATCCTTGGGTGCCATCCCTGAAGCAGGACTGCAGGGTCAGGGACCAAAGCTGTCCTCCAGACAGGCCCCAGTGGGTGGGGGCAGGTGCAGGCCCCCAGGCTGGGTAGATTGGACTTGACTGGGGCACTGTGCCCTGCAGAGTGCCGTCACCGGCAGGAAGGGCGCCGAGGAAGGTCACAAAGAGGTCAGGCACCAGAGCCTGGTGGAGCCTGACTGGAGCCCGGCTCCTGCTTTGTGATTTTCAACACGTCGTCTGACCTAAGACCGGGTTTGCCTGTCCGGGATGAGTGACTAGTCCCTAAAACTCTGAGTAAACATGCAGAGTAGCCCTTCAGCAGCCTCAGCGAGCCCCGGGTATTCAGAAGCCTGACTGTGTCCGCCGTGCTCGCCGTGGCCTGGTCACAGGCTGGACTGGGCAGTGTGGGTCCCCACGGTCCCACCAGGTCGTGATGACCCACGTCACCCTGCGCTTCCGTCCTGGCTCAGTGGGGCTGGTGACTCCTATAAATCACAAGTTGTCCGCTTTACATTAAAATCGATCATTATTCCAAATATTACTTTCAGAGGTAGAATCTTACTTTGCTTTGTTACTATGAAACTTATTCCATAATAAAAAGATTCCTTGACATTGTACACTTTGTTTAAATCCGTCTGCCACGAGTGCCCCTCTGCTCCCAAGTGCACCAGGGCCTTTCCCAGGGTGAAGACAGTGGGGACCCAGCAGGGGGGCCCCTCTGTGATGAGGAGGCCCAGGGGGCCAAGGAAGGGGAGGGGAGGAGCCATGGCTGCAGCCAGTGGTGGCCAAGGGGGACCCCGGGGCCTGGGGGTCGGGCTTCACAGGCCTCGTGGGTGCCATGGACGGAGCACGAGGGATTCTGGGATGGCTCAGGAACCGGCCTCGCCGGCCAGCTGCAGCCTGATGCCAGCCTGGAAGGAGCAGGTGTTCTCACGGGGGGAGATGCCTGGCTCGTCTACCCCAGAGGCTCCAGTCAGGACTTCCCCTCCACATTCTCTCCCGCCCTCGGGGCACAGCCTCCACCTCCACCTCCAGACCCAGCTCCGGCCTCATCTTCCAACACCTCGCAGGTCATCAGTGAGGCCCCCCTCCCGCCCAGACACCATCTGTTCCCCCACAGGCGTGGTAGAGGGTGGGCAGGCTGGGGACTCAGTGCCGGTAGGAGCCACTAGAGGTTCCAGAGAGATGCAGGAACCACTGAACAGACACCTCAGCAGCCATACTTTTGCAGAAGACTCTTGTCCTGGGGAAAGAGCATTCCTCAAATTCATATCCACCAGAGCCCTGGGACGGCACTTTGCTTGGGGACAGCGTCTTTGCAGGTGTCATCTAGTTAAGTTGAGGCACAGAGAAGGCCCTGTGAAGACAGGCAGAAGGGTGACGCGGCTCCAAGCCAGGGAATACCAGAAGGCCAGGGGCTGGATGAGGGGAGAGCAGCCTTCCTGAGAGCCTGCGGGGGGGCCCCGCGGCGTCCTGGGCGCGGCCTCCGGCCTCCGGAAGCCCCCAGCATGCAGTGTTCGTTACGGCCGCCCCGGAAGCTGAGACCCTCGTGCAGTTTCCCCTGTGCTTTCCTACACACATGGGCTGTGACACGCTCTCCCATGGCCCTAACGCCACCCTCGGATGTTTTCAGAATGGCTGACGTGCGCTTCCCGGCCACCCTCTCGGTGCGAGGGGCCCGATTCTTCATTGGCAGCAGGAAGAGGACCAAAGGCCTGTTCACCGTGAGTACAGAAAGGGCTGCCCGTCCAGCCTCCCAACGGCACTGCTCCCAGAGGGGCCGTCACCACAGGCCCAGTGTCCTCACACTCTGACTTGACAGGTCAGCGTGGGCCACACGGGAGCAGGGAGCGCTGGGGTATGTGGGGCCCCACACTTGCGAGGCACAGTCTACCACAGGCCCTTTTCACTCACCATTCCCTCCTTCTGGCATGCTCGTCCCCCACTGTCACCACAGACCACACCCTGTGCCCTCAGGGCCCCGCCGCATGTCCCCTTCCATGGAGACCTTCCCTTATGGAGAAGATGAGCCTCCCACACAGCCCCTTCCCCTGGATGTCTTTCCTCCATGGCCTTGACCACCCTCAGACCATCCGTGGGCTTGCTCATTGCCTGTCCCTCCCATAGAGTGCAGGTGGGGGACCTCATTCCATGCCGTGTCCAGTGTCTGAACCCATGCTTGACACATAATGGGTGCTTGGTGAACATTTGTGGATGGCATGCTTGGATGGATGGATGGACATACGGATGGGTGGATGGACATATGGATGGATGGACATATGGATGGATAGATGAGGGATGGATGGGTGGATGCATGGACGAGTGATGAGTGGACATATGGAAGAGTGATGGATGGATGGATGGATGGATGGATGAGTAATGGATGGATGAATAGATGGGTGGGTGGATGAATGGGTGATGGATGGATGGATGGATGGATGGATTTGTGGATGGATGGACGAGTGATGATTGGACATATGGAAGAATGATGGATGGGTAGATGGATGGATGGGTGATGGATGGACATATGGATGGATGGACATATGGATGGATGGATGAGGGATGGATGGGTGGATGGATGAGTGATGATTGGACATATGGAAGATGGATGGATGGGTAGATGGATGGATGGATGAGTAATGGATGGATGAATGGAAGGGTGGGTGGATGGATGGGTGATGGATGGACATATGGGTGGATGGACAGACAGATGGACAGATGGATGGATGAGAAATGCAGCTCAGACACTCCAGGCTGGTTCGCAGGAACACCCCTTCCATGGCTGTTACCTCAGGACACTGTATGGTCCTCCCCCATTGCTCCCAGGGCTCCCCACACCCACCCAATGAGCAGACTCTTCTCTCCTGGCTCTTGGGGTGGCTAGAGCCTCCATCCCCACTCCCATGCCTCCCCCCGAGTCCGAGCAGGCCGAGCCCCGGGGTCCAGGTGCTCTAGCGGTGGGGTTCTGAGCATGCTGTCCGTCTCTCTGCAGGGCCTGGTGAGGCAGCTGGTCTTGCTGCCCGGTTCCGATGCCACCACGAGGCTCTGTCCCTGCAGGAGCCCCGAGCTGGCTGTGCTGTCCCTCCCCCTGCTCCTGCAGGGCCCCTTGGGGAAGCCAGAAGATAATGAGGTGCTGAAATACCCCTATGGTTAGTAGGTCCCCCTCACTGATGGCAGACCCCAAGAGCCTTGTCACCTGGTAACAGAGACAGGAAGGTGACTATCAAACTGACAAAGGGACTGGCCTGACGCAGACAGGCCCGTCAGACACGCCCACCCTTCCCCCAAGGGTCTCGCCCAGGAGCCGCCATCGAGGCTGGCCCTGCTTGGGACGCCCAGTACAGTTCCCTGACCTCGTCTTCCTTCTCTTGAGCCTTCTGACTTCCTTCCACCTGCTGCCTGTTTTGCCCCCAGAGCAGTATTTGGGGTCTTTACCCCCATCCCTCTCTGACAGGCACCTAAGCCCCCAGCCCCAGCAGGGACCCCACACTGTGAGAGAAACATTTAATTGTCCATGCCTCCGCAGCCCAGAGGGTCCCTGGCATTTGGCATTTAGTAGAGGCTTGAATCTTCCGAGGGTGACGTCACGTGCGGTTTAGTAGGCCACACCCCCCACGCACCATACGCTGCGCAGGAATTCCATACGTGTGTCCCGTTCAGCGCGGGACACCGGGGCGGGCTGCAGGAGTGCTGCCCTGGCCTCCGCTGGGCGCCGCGTCGGTGCGGGCGGCCCGGGTCAGGGGGCGGGCCTCGGCTCGGCTACAGCGCCCATGTCGCTGTAAATCCTCCGAGCGGCAGCGGCGGATGTGGGGCTCGCCTCGAAATGAGGCGTGACACCAGAAGTGATGGGGTCAAGCGCCGCGCAAGTAGGCAAAACTCAGGCGTAGATGAGCTGATGCCAGAGAGGGACGCGTCTGAGCGGTGAGCGCAGCGGGGGTCACCGGGCTGGAGTGGGGTGGGCAGCGAGGCCGGCCGGAAGCTCCCGGGGGGTGCAGGCCGTGACAGAGACCCCTGTGTCCTCACGACCCCCCCCCCCCCGAAAGACAAAGGTGGGACCAGGGTCGTCCTACACAGAGCATGTTCCCTGGACACACCCCTTCCTTGTTCCCCCCAGAAACCGACATGAAGGTGACTCTGGGGTCCCGGCCTCCATGCACCAAAATGGAGGATGCCCAGTTCTGGTTCGATGCCAGCCGGAGGGGGCTGTTCCTGTGTGTGGGCAGTGAGTGGGTCTCCGTGTTGGCAGGTGAGCGGGCAGCACGGCTCGGGGGGCTTGGGGACCTGGGGCTGCTTCTTGGAGCCAGCGTCCCTTGGGAATAGGGAGGAACCCGGGCAGCAGGCCTGCACAGCCAGCCTGGCGACGTGCCTCCTCCTGGGCAGGGCAGGAGGGAGCAGGGCTCGGCACCCCTCCCCTCGTCCGCGTCCAGTCCCCGTCAAGGGGACAGCCCCCTCGTGCCGAGTCTGCCCGGGTCGCAGAGGCTGCAGATGGTGCCAGGAGCCTGGATGGATGTTGTGTCCCTGGGACCTCTCGGCAGCGCCTTCCCGCGTGGGGCCAGGGGGCGAGATGCCCAGGGCGCTCTGGAAGGCCACAGGACCCGGCTGCACTTGGCCGTTGACCCACTGCCTGGTCCACGTTAGGGCACAGCCTTGTGTAGGAGCGGCGGGCGTGGGAAATGCCTAACGAGGTCGCGACCTCTCAGCTTCACCCCGTCAGCGTCGCCGGGCGCCGCATAGACCCTAAAACCCGTGCGGGCTCCTCTGACGGCCTGTCTAGGAGGGTGAAATGCACCCCAGGCAAATGGCGCTGACACTGGCCGATGCTGTGGGGTCACGGCTCGGGGCCCGGGGGCCGCGCTCCCAGGCCGGCTGGCGGCGGCCGGCCCGCGAGGCCCTCAGCCCGTCTCCATCAGCAGCCAGGGAAAAGCTGGACTACGTGGAAGAGCACCAGAGCCTGTTCACCAACTCGGAGACGCTGGGCCTCGAGGTCTTCGCCATCCCCGAGGCCGGCCTCTTCGTCGCCGCCGCCGGCCGCAGAGCCACGTCCGCCATCTACAAGTGGACCGACGGCAGGTTCGCCTCCTACCAGAACATCCCCACGCACCAGGCACAGTCCTGGAGACACTTCACCATCGGGAAAAAGGCAAGTCTGCCCTCGGCGACTTCTCCCTCCTTCTTCCCCTGGAGAGACCCCGGGTCCAAAGGCTGGGGCTCTTCCACAGATAATACGGGGAAAGTATTCCTCGTGGGTTCAAAGTCCTACTCAGGTTCTAAGTGGCTTTATAAGGTCACACACGGAGGGGGGTCTCTAAATCCAAAATGTGAAGTCTGATTGGCCTCCTACACAACAGAGGACGGGACCATGCTGAGACCCTTCGTGACTAAGCTGAGAGCTTGTGGGCTCCTTAGACGGGCTGGTCAGCCCCGCGGAAGTCATCTCAGCTTGGGGACAACTGCGGGCCTGACTCACTGCAGACCCTGAGGACACGCGGTGTCCAAACGGAGGGAGACGGGCCCGAAGGGTGCTGGTGCAAGTCCCTTTCGGGCGGCCCCCTCCCAGCCAGGGCTGGATGGAGCAGAGGGCACGGCGACGGGTCTGATGCGTGCCCCCAGCACGGGCACTTCCGACCCGGCTCCGACACGCTCTGCGCCAATGGGCCCCGCGCGGCCCCGCCCCCACTGGGCCCACCCTGACGACGGAACAGCCAGCAGACCGGGCAGACCTGAGGGTCACCGCCTGGCGTGGCCCAGCCGTGCTCCGGGTCCAGTGTGGCGCCCGAGAGACTAGCGCTCTGGCCTTTTGGTGGATGACATTTTCATTATAAAAATGCAAATTTTTTTAAATTTATGAGAGAGCGAGGGCATGAGCAGGGAGGGGCAGAGAGAGACAGAGACTCCCCCGCAGGCTCCACACGGTCAGCGCTGAGCCCCATGCAGGGCTCGATCCCACCACCAAGACATCATGACCGGAGCTGAAATCAACCGTCTGAGCCCCCCGCCCCCGCCCCTAAGAAATATTAACTTCACATCAAGGAAATGTCAGGAAGGTGAGAAAAACACTTCGCCCAAGCAGGTGCCCGGCTTACGGAGCGCACACGTGCTTGGGCTGAGCAGACGCAGCCGGCACGCTGAGCCGGCTTGCCTCCGGTCCCGCCGGGCACTGGCGGGTCTGACCCGGTGTGACACCCCGTGCTTCGTGCGGGAGGAGGGCTTGACGGGGTGTTTCGCTCACCTGAGAGACGGGGCCCAATTCCGTGCAGAGCCGTTCCTGGCGCTGGAGGTAGAAACGGAGACAGCAGGCTGACGAATGCGGACTCGTGTAAGGGTCTTGAAGGTGACTGACCGATCTGGAGAGACAGGGGCCGGTGGACAGAGGCGCGGGTGCTCAGACGACTCAGCCCGGGCCCCTCGCCCGGGCCCCTTGCACGGGCGACAAGAACCGCGTGTCCGGCGCCTGTCTTTCAGACCTTCCTGGCTGTGGCTAATTTTGAACCAAATGAAAAGGGTCAGGAGTTCTCTGTCATTTACAAATGGAGCCAGCGGAAGCTGAGGTTCACGCCGTACCAGAGGGTCCCCACCCACAGCGCCCGGGACTGGGAAGCCTTCGAGCTGGCCGGGGAGCACTTCCTGGCCGTGGCCAACCACAGGGAAGGTAGGCTGCGGGCCCCCCACCCCAGGAAGGAAGCCTGGGCGGGGCTGACTCACCTGCAGGGCTAATCTCCCCTCATTAACACGGTACGATCCGCCACCCCCGGCCTGATTCCAGGCAGTCCCTGTGGGTGCCTGCCCTTGGGAGCGTGGTGACAGAAACGTGGGCCACCGGCTACACAGACGGCCACATCCGAAACTGACCACCCAACTAACTGACTAACTGACTAACTAACTAACTAACCTTCCCAGAGGAGGGGACTGGGAGGGGCCTGAAGGTAAGCTGTGTGCCCCCCGGAGGGACGGTGGACTGGGTTCTGGCCGGCAGAGGCGACTCGCTGGACGGATGGGGGACCTTGTTCCCCCGAGCCCAGGCTGGTGCCTTCTGCACAGACTCGGTGACGCAGTGGGTGCAGTGGGAGGTGGGGACAGGGCTGGCAGAGGCTGGGGGCCTGGTTTCTGGGTCAGCCACACCTGAGTGACCACAGCAGCCCGTCCTGTCTGTAACTCCCAAGGACAGGGTCCAGGGCAGCTCTGCCCACAACCCGCTGGGGAGACAGGTGGGGGCCTGGGGAGGTGCTCATGGCAGGGGGACCCCAGGGCCTGCTGTCCGGTGCTCTCCAGGGAAGTGAGTGCTCCTGGAGAGGCTGGCCCAGCCAGGGGGCTCCAGGGAGCATGATGTGGGGAGGGGGCCTCGAAGCAGGGGGTCAGGAAGTGCGAAGGCCTGACCTGTGGGGGACAGTGAGAGCAGAGGGAAGTGTGAGCGGTGAGGCTGGGGGGCTGGGGCCCCATCTCCCGGACAGAGGGCTGCAGGGGACGGGTCCAGGGCTGCCAAAGGTGGGGGCCAGGGAGGTTCCCTCTGGGCACAGGGGCAGGGAGTGTGGGGCGAGCAGGGAGCGTGCCCAGCGACCCGAGGCCTCGAAGCACGGGACAGCCCCCGCCCCCAGCCTGCGGCAGGTCCCAGCAGGCCAGGGCTCCGCCAAGGCCGCCTCCCTCCGCCAACGCGGCTGCTTGGTGGCAGGGGACAACCACAACATCGACAGCGTCATCTACAAGTGGAACCCGGGGACGCGACTCTTCGAGGCCAACCAGACCATCGCCACGTCAGGCGCCTATGACTGGGAGTTCTTCACCGCGGGGCCCTACTCCTTCCTGGCGGTGGCCAACGCCTTCAACGGCACGTCCACCAGGGTGCACTCCCACCTGTACGTCTGGCTGTTCGGCTCCTTCCGGCTGTTCCAGGCCTTCCTGGTAAGGCGCCTGCCGAGGCCTGTGTCCCACGCCTGCCCTGCCGCGTGGGCCTGACCGAGGGGCCAGGACCCTCCGGCCGCACCCGCCTCCCCAGCCACCTCCCCGCTTAGCGCCCAGGCTGGAATGTGGCCCAAGGGCACCCTCTGGCACGGAGCTCCCCTGGGCAGCGCCGGGGGCTCAGCAGGCCTCGGGCCCCCGGGGCAGCGCTGCCCACTTCTCCTTCAGGCCACAAGTGTCCTGTGGCTGCTTCCGGGCATGTGCGGCAGACGTATGCATCAGGACAGGGCAGCGCTGGGCGCCGGGGGAGCCGCCCGTGCCGGCCCTGGTCCCCGCTCCCGTGCCCCGGGTCACAGAGAGCCAGCGCAGGGGGTGGGTGTCGCACGCTGGCCTGTCTCAGGTCAGGGGCCTGGGGCTGACTGCCCATCCGTTTTCCCGATGGAACTGTGAGGATTCCCTCTCTACCTCCTGGAATAATGGAGAGGATGCACTACCAATGTGACTCCTTGAGAATGTCCTGGACCCTTCCAGAACATTCCATTCCTGGTTTTCCTGTCCCCTCATTCGCCCAGCAGACCTGCTTTGAGGGTCTTCTGAGCCTCGGGGGGGTGACTCCTTTGGCATTGGACACCCCCGAAAGGCATCCTGTGTGGGCGATGCCTGCGGCCTGAGGTCGGTGGTGACGGAACGGAGCAGGGGACATGGAACACGTGGTGGCTCCACCCCCCAGTGGGGACTGGGAAGGGCAGGCAGGCTTTGCTAAGCAGCCCCTACCTTGAGACCAGCACCCGTGCAGAGAGGCTGCAGTGACTGGAGGCAGTCTAGAACATTCCACATGCCCTGTTCCATCTCGGACAAGCCTGGAGGTGGCACTGGGGTGGGTTTCAGATGAAAAGGAAGAAAGTAAAGTTCAAGGATTCGGTCTCCTCTGTGGGAAGCCACCCCTGGCCGGCGCTGGTCACAGAAGCCGGTACAGCTGCCTGGGATGCTGGGAAAAGTGGGGGAAGGTGCTGCCCTTGAGGTGTGCACCCCGCAAACACAGGAGTCACCCCAGACACAGGAGATCAGAATCAGAACTGGTGGCTCTAACCAAAGATGGTGGACAAGGAAAGTTCTAGAATGAGCACCAGTGCCCAGAGGCACAGGTGGGAGGGCCCAGGATGGGAGATTAGGGAAAGAGGAGGACGCCGTGGACAGGGGGCTGGACAGCGGGCTGGACAGCATGGAGACAGGATGGAGGCATGACCGCAGGTAGATTCCCGGGGCTGGTGTTGCAGGCGCGGCGCCCATAAGCCAGCGGGGGACAGCTCCGGGGTCGGGGGACAGCAAGAGGCTGGAAGACACGGCCATGTGCAGAGATGGGGGCTTCCTTCCCCGGAAAGGAAAAAGAGGGAAGCGGGATGGATTCCGGAAGGAGCAGCTGTCAGCGTCCCGTCCAACTGCCACTGCGGGCAGCCCCCGGGGGGCGTGTGTGCGGGAAGCCGTGGGCAGAGCTGGCACCTTTCAGACTGCACGTGGGGACGGTCCCCAGGGGTGGCCCGGGCTCCTCCCACCACAAGCCCCGGGCAGGGTGTGAGCTCAGCCTGGCCCTAGGCGCTGCCAGAGTGACAGGGGCACATGGGCAGCACACTAGAAATGTGGACAGTGGTGTCTCGATTCCAGAGTCATCCTGTGGATGAAGTCTAGGGGCGTGGTCTGGGGTCCGACCCTGAGCGCGTGTGCGGGGGCTCGTTAGTGGAGGGACACGGGCAGGTGGAAGGGGGTTGGGGCCGTGTCTTCATCCTAGACCCGCAGTGGGCGTGAGGAGCACACGCCCGCACCTGGCACCAGGAATCAGAGGGGTCTGTCTCCCCAGGACCCCTTCTGGGGGACAGTCAGCCACACCCCCAGGCAGGGGCGGCTCTGTCCTGGCCACAGGCAGCCTGGGGCTCCCCAACAAGATGGCTGGTGCACCCTCTGCTCGGGGCACGTTTTCCCCCTTCCTGGCAGCCTCACGCAGAAACTGGGACTTCCACGGGGCACCTTTCCTGCCTCCTCTTTGGAAAAGCCCTCTGCCGTTTACGGAAGTATCTGAAGGGAGGTCTGCGGCTGCATTTACTGGCTCCTGCTTCCACCTCGGATCCACTTCACAGCTGAGAACACTGAGGCTGGGAAGTGAGGGGATGCAGCTGGGAACACGGGGGGGGGTGCATGGAAGGGCCAGCACATCCATCACTGGGGTGGGGCCTGGAAGGGACTGGGGACACGTGTCTCCCCACCTGGGCGGGGGGCTCGTCCCTCTGACACCCCCCCTCCCCCGGCTCTATCACAGCGGGGTCAGGACGAGGCTCTGGGCTCTGCCCAGCAGACGCACCACCGTCTTAGAAGGCAGAAGGGAGGCGCTCCCAGAACGGGGTTTCAGGACTCCGTCCTCAGCGACGCAGGTGGCCCTGTGCAAGCCGGCCTGGGGGGTGGGGGCGGCCACACTGCATTTTTGGGCAGCATCTGTGCCCAGGCCGGAGCTGTCCCGGCAGCCGGAGCTGTGGGGACGCCGCCACCACCCAGGCCGGCAGGCGCCCGCAACCCCGCGCCCGGCCCGGAGGCCTTCCTCCGCACCCCACAAGCCTCGTGCCTTGACCACACCTCAAACCCACAAAGTCTCACTTTCATGTTTTGCCAACATTTTTCACATCACGTTTAAGTCCTTTTAGGCCTGGCGATGTCTTTGTGTGTTTACGGTTTGGTTTGGAGTTTTGTAACATCTTTTGTGACCGTGAGCTTTGGAGGCGTGTGCGTGTGCAGAGGGGCTGACCTCGAGGGGGCCCTTGGGGAGGCACCGGCCTGACGTGGGATGCGGGGGGCGTTAGGGAGGCCGCTGGGCCACGGGTGTGCCGGGAGGGAGCCGGCGGCGTCCCAGGGCTGTGGGGTCTCTGGCTGGTTCAAGGGGGAGGCTGGCTGCTCCCCTGGGCACATTCCCCACCCCCACCCCTACGTCTCCCCACCTCTCCCACCAGGACTTCTAGAACCTTCCTCAAGCTGGCAGAGACCAAGGCTCCTATGACTTTGGCCCATCGCCTTAGTTCAAAGGAGGCTGGAGCTGGGTGTGCCCGGGAAGGGGTGAGCCTCCCGGGAAGGAAACCCCAGCCTCCAGCGGCAGGCCCGGGCTCACGGTCTTCGGGTGTGGACCCGAATGGAGGGGAGAGGCAAGCCGCTAACAAGGCGGGGTCTGGACGTTGGAGGTGGGGCTGATCCATGTGCCGCTGGCAGAAATGAGCGGCGAGAGCATGAGGGGCCAGCTGAGTGCCCGCAGGACCCCCGGGGGAGAGGGTGTGACGTGCAGGGCGGGCAGAGGTGCGGGTGTGCGGGGCAGGAGGTGAGGCTGGGGGCTTGTCAGAAACTTAGGTGCCACCAGAAAGTGTCCAGGAAGGAACTGGAAGACAGGGAGGGCACTGGGTTCGGAGCCCTACCGGAGGAGGGTCCCGTGAGAGCGCCCCCTGGTGGTCGGCGCTGCAGGACGGCCCTGGCAGGGGCTTCCGAGGCCCAGGCAGCTTGGGGGGTGGGGCCCGCACCCACTTTGGCTAACTGCGGTGCCACGAGGGTAGCAGCGTCCCCCCAGGGCCTTTTGGGGGAGCTGCCTGCCTGCCTGCCCCCCAGGCACTCCCTGACCCTGATTTTCTGCTCTTTGAAGCCAACACCCCAGGGCCTCTGGGGGCAGCTGATCCTCTTATTCCGGGGCGCCCACCCCATCCTTGAGGGAGCCTGTCAGCGGCTCCAGGTGCACCTGGCTGCCGAGTCCCCCAAAGTGCCATTATCCCCGCGAGGTGTGTGGGCGGCCCGCCAGGCTCCCTGCTGGGGGCCCTCGGGACAGGGCGCTGGGGAAATTCCACTCAGAAGGAGGGAGGGAGGGGCCGCCCAGCCCAGCAGGTGCCTGGGTGCCTCGCCTGGTGCCAGGCAGGCTTTGGCAGAGCTGTTTGATGTGGGAATTTCTTCTCTGATGAGTCCCTGATGTGCCTAGAATCCAGGAGCCGCCTGACATGAGGCCCCAGGCCCACACGCCCAGCGCCCAGGCTGGCGCGGCCCCCGGCGGAGACCGCCCCCACCCTCACTTCTGAGCTGGGGGAGCCGGGCCTCCGGCCGAGAGCGCAGTCTCCGGCAGCCCTGTGTGGGGAGGGGGGGTCGCTGACGGCCAATGGCTGTGACCAGGGAGGCCTCGCCTGGGTCTCACCCTCTGCCCACATGTAAGGCAGGATGCCTCGCTCAGTTTGAATTCGGGTAAACAATGAATAATCTTTGTGTAAAATCCTGTCCCAAGTCATGCGTGGGATACACGCGGACTGAAAACTCGTTCATCTGAAATCCGATTGGACGAGGCGCCCCCTACTTGCTGGGGCCGGTGCCCCTGTGCAGGTGGGCACACGGAGGCGAGCCCTCGAAACCACAGGCCCGCGTGCTCCTCCCAGCCTCACCGCCGCCAGCCACACCCTCGCCCGCCGTCCTCCCGGGGACCTCTCCTCCCCATGCCCCAGAGCCCCTCCCCTCCACAGCCCCACGTCAGCCCCCATCTGTGCGCCCCTCTGAGCCAGGACTGAAGGCGGGTGAGCAGGCTGAGGGCCACGTAGTGTGGTGCTGGACGGAGGCCCTGGGGACTGTGGGAGCCTGTCCTCAGAGCAGCTCCAGCTGCTCATACTGCCGGTGTGCACACGTGCCTGTGTGCATGCAGATACGTGCATGTGTGTGCACGGGTGTGTGTGCACGCATTGTGTACATGTGCGGATGTGTGTATGCCTACACATGTGTGCGTGTGTGTGCACAGTGTGTGTGCATGTGTTGTGTATGTGCATGTGTGCAGATGTGCATATGCCTACACACGTGTATGAGTGTGTGTCCACGGTGCATGTGTGTGCATTGTGTATGTGCGTGTGTACAGATACGTGTGCCTTCACATGTGTGCATGTGTGCACAAGTGTGTGCGTGCATTGTGTGTGTGCCTATACACATGTATGCATGTGCATACGTGTAGACACGTGCATGTTTGTATGGGTGTGAGTGTGCATGTACACGTGTGTACAGTCATGTGCATGCCTATGTGTTTGTGAGTGCATGTGTGTGTGCACAGGTGCCTATGTGTGCAGGCGTGCGTGTGTGTGTGCACACTTGTGCATTTACAAGTGTGTAGCTTCCCAGTGACCTGGTTTCCGCAGCCCGAGGTGAGGGGCGGGTGGTGAGTGCTCTGACGACCCCTGCGTGGCCTCCTTGACCCCACAGCGCCGCACGCGTGCCACTCTCCGCTCTGCTGCGGGTCCTCAGCAGGCGCCCCGTGCGGCGGCCACAGAGAGCATGGTGCTGAGGATCCGGGAGCCCCCCGTGCCTGGGAGCCCCGTGGACGCTGTGCGGTCGCCCAGGGACGGAGGCCGTGCTGCCTCACGGAGCCATAGCGATGCCAGGACACACTCCCCCAAGAAAGCCTCAGCCCGGCTCCCGGCCCCTCAGGGAGTCTGTGACTGCCAGGCCCTGGCCCCTTGTCTTGTAGCTGAGACTCACCTGTCTCTGCTCCTCAGGACAGGTCCAGACCCGTTTCCGAGCAGCAGGACTAGGAGCCCAAGCAGGGGCAGCGGAGGCCGGGTTGGCTGGGTCACGATGGGCAACGGCCCCCTCTGGTGGCTGTGGAGAGAATGCCACCACATCCCGCCAGAGTTTCTTCTTTGTCCCATGGCTGGGGTTGGCACTGAGGCTGACGGGACTGCGCAGCACATCCCAAATGTGCACGAGGGGAAAGTGACATCCAAGCAGGTGACAGACGTGCCAAGGAGGGGCAGGCATGTGTGGCCTCGCTGGGCTCAGGTCACAGGCATACTCCTGCAGTGTGGCCAGCACTGGCCCGGCCGACCTGCCCCTGGCAGGACGCAGTGTCCCCAGAGGAGCAGGTCCCCAGCCTGCCCGCTGTGTGGCTCTGGGCATCCCCTCGTCCCGGGGTCAGTCCTAGCCCACGCAATGGGAATCCTCCTAGACCCTGGCCCTGACCGTGACTCCCAAATGTGCGGGGCGAGGACGCTCCCCAAACATGAGGAGTGTCCCTGTGTCCGGGGCCACGGTGGCCGGCGAGATGCATGAGGCAGGGGCTCCCCACCAACGTGCCTCAGACGCTGACCCAGACACTGAAAACAAACCTTTGTCTTGTCTCCGAGGTGGTTCTGGCCACAGGTCCTGGCTCTCTGGTCCTGTCCCAGCTTTACTGGCGTCTGGAAAAGCTGAAAGTTAGCCTTGGAAGGGGGAGCAGACCGTCCGCCTTTCACCATGCTTTCTTCTCGCGTGTTCCTCCCCCACGTGCTCTGCCTCCCGAGGCTCCCGGCGGCCACGCCGCCGGGCAGGTGCACCCGGAACACGCCAGCGCCTCCCCTGGGCTCCACTTTGGCCACGCGGAGGATTCCAGAGGAAGGGGGAACGTTTGCTTTTGTCAGCACTTTTACACACTGGGTGTGAAGTGGTGTCTCTGTGTGGTTTAAAGTTGTAATTTCCTGAGGACTCAAGATAGTGGGCACATTTCCATGCGTTTATTGGCTTTCTGTAGTTTCATTTGTGAAATGTCTTTTGTCCTTATTTTAGCTTTTTTTTGGCCTTTCATTATTGGAAGCCAGCTGTGCTCACCGCCATACCCCCAAAGCGACTTTTCATTATTGATATGTAGCAGCAGTAGCCTCATTAACAACAGAA
The DNA here is from genome assembly GCF_006229205.1 of Suricata suricatta. Classification (NCBI taxonomy): domain Eukaryota; kingdom Metazoa; phylum Chordata; class Mammalia; order Carnivora; family Herpestidae; genus Suricata; species Suricata suricatta. The sequence goes on from NC_043704.1 coordinate 1,687,341, forward strand.
TGTTATCCCTACCCGTCCGTCAAGCTCCTGTGCACATGTGTGCATGTGCACATGTGTACATACATGCACGTGCAGGCACACATGTGTGCACATGTGTGTGCGTGCATATGTGCAGCACTGAGTGCAGGTATGTGCATGTGCCTGCGTGCACATGCACATGTGCGTGTGTGCATGGTGTGCATGCATGTGTGCCTGTGTGCAGCACGTGCATTCGTGTATGTGCATGTGTGTGTGTGCATTGTGTGCATTCATGTGTGTGCATACAGGATGTGCGTGTGTGTGTGCATGTGCACATGTGCATGTATGTGTGCATTGTGTGCATGCACATGTGCACATGTGCTTTGCGTGCATGTGCTTGTTGTGCTTGTGTGCATGTGCACGTGTACGTGTGTGCACTGTGTGCATTGTGCATGTATGTGTGCATGTGTCTGTGTGCATGCATATATGTGCTTGCATGTGTGCATTGTGTGCATGTATGTGCATGTGCACATGTGGGTGCTGTGTGTGCTTCCTTTAGGAGCCCATGATCTGCCAGTATTTTTGCTGTGAACATCAGCTGTGTGTATACGCCCAGCGCTCACCTTCCCAGCGCCCTTCCGCCTGTGAGCAGCAGGCGCTCGTGCCCCCTGTGCGGTCCGCCCTCAGCGCTGGCAGCGGCCTTCAGCATTTCCTGAAAAGCAGGGCTGCTGGCAATCGTCCTGTCACTTCTGTCTGAAATCGAGTTTACCTCACTTTCATTTGTAAAGGATATTTTCACCAGTTGCAGAATTCAGAGCTCACGTTTTTTCATTCAGTTACTTGGAGGACATTTTTCCATCGATGCCGAGCAGCCCTGGCGTCCGGTGGGAAGTCAGGCATCAGGGGTGGGCTGTCCCTGCCCGGCCCCTCGAGTGTGTCTTCTCGGGCTGCCTGGAAGGTTCTCGCCTCATCTCCTATTTCAGCGATCTGAATACGGCGTGTCCGGGAGTGGATTTCTGTATTTATTCTGCGTTGGGTCTCTAATCTTGGATCTGTGGTTTGGTGTTTTTAATCAAATTTGTGAAATTTTTAATTTAAATGCTTTCTTCTGCCTCATTCTCTTTTCCTTCTGGAAAGTCCAGCGGGATGTGCGTTAGATCACGTTACGTTATCCCTGTTCTGTTCATGATTTCTACCACCTCTTTCCCCGTTGTGTGCCTCAGTTTGGATGAGCACCGCCGGCTCTCCTCTGGCTCGCTGCGGCCCCTCTGGAGGCCCAGGGGCCCTCTCCCGCCCCCCGCTCACTGCGCTTCCCTACAGACTCTCATCAGGGGATTGTGGTTTGCGTCCACCAGCTTCAATATTTGCACCGTTGGTACGTTTCTGTCCAGATTTTTCTCTTGATCACAGGTCACGCTTGCTTTCTGCTTATGCTCTGGCCTCTAGACAGTGGTCTGTGGGTGCCTGGGAGCTCGGCCAAGTGCGCCGCTCTGGGGCCAGACGAGGACTCGAGAGGAGTTAACGTGGCCACATTGGGGGTCCCCCTTCGGAGCCCCGCTCCTCTCTCGGGCATTCCCCTTCTGCTTCTGGACACTCTGGGGGCTCCAGACCCGCCCTTGGGAACCCAGCCGGGTGCCTGCTGCACCCACCCAGCGCAGCCCCCTGCGCTGGGGCCGGGGCAAGTCTCCGAGGAAAACCCAGATAGACATGCACCTTGTGGACGTGGTTCCCTTCCTTCAGGGTCATGGCCCCTGGGTTTCTGCCTGCCGTGGCCACTCTCCAGAACCTTCTGATAGTTGTACGCACAGTCGTGTCTACAGTTGCTCTTGGCAGGTGCGTCAGAGCCTCTGCCCCCATCAGAAGCTGACGTTAGGAGGCAAACTTTAAAAAACTTTTTAATGTTTATTTATTTCTGAAAGAGAGAGACAGACACGAGCAGGGGAGGGGCAGAGAGAGAGAGGGAGACACAGAATCCAAAGCAGCTCCAGGCTCCAGGCTGTCAGCACAGAGCCTGATGCGGGGCTCGAACCCATGAACTGTGAGATCCTGACCTGAGCCGAAGTCGGACACTCAACTGACTGAGCCCCCCAGGTGCCCCAGGAGGCAAACTTTAAAGTCAACCCCAAGGCAAAGCGTGGCCCTAGAGAGCTCCTGCAGCCCTCAGCGGCCCGTGGGGACAGACGGGTCACCAGGACCCCCTTTCTGCTGACATGGGAGCCGAGGGCCTGGCAGTCTCCGCTTGCCACGGCTCAGCCACAGACCCTGCCACGGGGAGCGACCACGTTCTCCCTCTCCTGCTCGACCCCCACCACTGGCTGTTGCCCAAGGCCTCTCCCCAGGCACCCCGTCTTCCCGGGAAGGTGTCTCCTTTATTTCTGCCCCCGCCCTCTCCCTCCAGGGCTCAGACCCCAGGCCTCCCCTTCTCTGCACACGTGCGTCACCATAATCCCTGAGATGCTGCCCATAAACTGGACGTGGACCTCCTCCCCGTGGGCCCCACATGTGAATTAGCGCGTGCAGCTGGGGTCTGGGCAAAGGCTCCACAGCCTGCCATTTGTGTCCAAGTCCAGTCCTGTTCCCCACGTGCATCTCACCCCCAAGCGCTATACGTGATTTATGGAGGAGCAGTGTGCACGGGAGCCCAGAGATGGGGCTGTGGGTGGAGTCCAAGGGAAGCCTTGGGCCAGGGAGAGCATGTGGTGAGAAACACAAGTATCCAGAGGCTGCTCCCGAGTTCCGCGCCAGGACTGGAGGAAGCAGGGAGGGCTCCCTGGAAGAGGTGTTACAGCAGCTGGACGGCAGTACTGGGCATGGGGGAGTGGGAGGCTCAGGGGCTAAGAAGCACTTTGCACAGCTGATCTCTTTGGGTGTGGGCACAGTTGGGCACCCACAGCCGGGACAGGAGTGGTGGCCACGAGGCTGGGAAAGCGGGCAAAGCCAGACGGGGACGCACGCCCGTCGGGCGCATGTGGCGCAGCGGGGTCCCGCCGTGTTTGCGGGAGGGGGGGGCGGGGTCTCCCCGTGGCAGCGCGGGGCCTCTCTTCACGCACGCCCTCTGCACCCCTGTTCTGTCCCAGACGTTCGGTGCCGCGGACTGGGAAGTTTTCCACATCGGAGAGAGGGTCTTCCTCGCCGTGGCCAACAGCCACAGCTACGACGTGGAAATGCAAGCGCGCAATGATTCCTACGTCATCAACTCGGTCATCTACGAGCTGAATGTCACGGCGCAGACCTTCGTCAAGTTCCAGGAGATTCCCACCTGCAGGTGCGCCTTGAGGCTGGGGGCTGGCCGGGGGCAGGGCGCGGTCACAGGGGCTCCGAGGCGCCGGGGCCCCCCCGCGAAGGC
>NC_043704.1:1690744-1699384 GCF_006229205.1 Suricata suricatta
GCGGCGGCTGCCCGGAGCGGGTGTCCGGCGGCCTCGCCCCGCAGCATGGGACCTGCAGGGCCAGCTGGGTGAGGGTGGCCCGTGAGACAAAGCCTGGATTGCGAGGAACTTGTTTGGCGAGTCCACAGGGCGAGCAAGCGTTTCTAATCCGTTTTAACCCGATAAACGAGCGATGTCTCGCCATACGAGCCCCAGCGGGACGCCGAAGGCCTCGCGATCACGGCTGAGCCGACAGTTCCTGAAATCCGCTTCGAGACGCGGGAGCTTTGGACGCCGCGCGGGGTTCCGGAGCGAACTGCGCCTGCGCACCAAGGTCTTACCGTATTTGTCGGCTCGGCGCTAACTGCTTTCAAGCGGCGCGGCCTGTGTGTTTGCTGGGGTTCGGTGATTTTTATTACGTTCACCGATCCGTGCAGGGAAGTTGAGAACATTTTCACCCCCAGGGAGAACCCCCGCCACTCAGGGTCCTTCCCGCCCCACCCCGCAACCTGCATTCTACTTCCTGTCTGCACGGACTTCCGGGATGTTTCGGAGACACCGGGTCGTAGGCCAGGGGGCCTTCGGGGCACGACTGCTGTGGGCGGGGCCCTGCAGGTGTGCGCACACCGCAGTGTCAGCGCGTCGCTGCTCGTCACGGCTGAATGACACTCCGCCACACGCGGGTGGGTCCGGTCTGTGCACCCACACAGTGGGACGTGGGGTCTCTCCACCTGACCGAACGGTGCGGCTCCGGGGGGTAGAGATCCACGGCTGCGGGGGCTCAGCAGGGCTCAGGGCGGGATGGCACGATTCCACCGCGGCAAAGCAAGGCTGCCTTCCACTAGGAGTCTGGTGCAGACCGAGTCCCACGCCCCTTGGGTCTGGGACCCGCCGCCCCTGGGCGACTGCCTCCCGTGCCGCGCAGGCCAAGGCTCGGCGGCCTCTCTTCAGGGAGCATGTCAGAGCCGAGTTGTAACTGGCGGTCACTGGAGGCGGCCCTCGACGTGATCCTGCTGGAGGAGAGGCGGGGCCCCCAGGTGTCCAGGGGCCGTGTGAGCCCCTGCTCTAGGGCTGCACCTCGGGCCCAGAGGCAAGTCCACACCGACACAGGGGGCCCTCCAGCCCCTGAGCAGGCCACAGCTCTGAGCTGCCGGATGCGGACGCGCTGGCCTGGCCTTGGGCGCCCGGCCACCTCCCACTTGCCCATAGCGGTGGCGTCAGTTTCCCCATCTAAGAAGAGTGCAGCAGTGCGGGGTGGGGGGTGTGATAGGAAACAGCCTCCGAACGCAGGAGGAAGCTTCTGGGTCGGCACTGAATGGGTGTCAGGCAGGGAGCCCAGGGGCAAGCCGGCGTCCTCACCCCTGCCCCCGGGGGCCCTGCACGCCCCGGCGGGGTGACCTCTTCCCTGCGGACTCCCACCTGCTTGCGGTGCCGGGTGTCTGCCCTCATCCTGCGGCAGCCCAACGCCCGGGACGGATGGAGGGACCAGCAAACTGATCATCGGGCCTTGACCCGGGCCACCCCACGGCGGGCCTGGGGGAATCATAGCGAGTGAGACGGGCCAGTCACCAAAGGACCAACACGGCTTGACTCCAGCAAGGCCCCTGGAGCGCTCCAATGTGGAGACAGAGAGCAGGGTGGGGGCCGGGCGGGGGCGCCAGGCTAGTGCTTCCTGGGCTTGGAGACTCAGCTCGGGGACGTGAGAAGGTTCCGCAGACGGCCAGTGCTGACATCTGCACAGGGTTATTAATGTACTTAACACTGCTAAACTCTGCTCTTGAAAACGGACAGGATGGAAATTTTTATGCTACTTGTATTTTATAATTTATATTAAAATTTTTTTAAGACAACAACCGGTTTGCATCCCCCGGAGTAGACCCGATTCACCGCGCGAGGAAACCGCCCTGGACTTGGCGCCGGCGGCGGGGCGGCGGGGCCTGGGATCGGGCTGGAGGCCAGGGCGCCGGTGCCCACTCACTCAGCCCCTGTCTCCGCAGCGCTCTGGACTGGGAGTTTTTCTCCGTGGGGGAAGACTATTTCCTGGTGGTTGCAAACTCTTTCGACGGAAGCACCTTCCTGGTCAACAGTATTATTTACAGGTGAGGGGCCTCCGAAGGCCACCCCCTCCGCGCCCCCGGGCCTCCGCGGAGGGCTGAGCCGCAGCCAGGCACAGGCGGGCGGTCTGCGGGCGCCCCGGGGGCGGGCTGAATCCGGGTCGGGCCCCGGCCAGGCGGCCCTGAGTCACGCAGACGCTCACCCCTCTGCATCCTGGCCGGAGGCTCCGTGCTCCAACACGGTGCTTGGAGAGCCCGTGCTGTTTTATTCTGTGAAACGTCAGGTCCAGCACCGTGGCGGCTCCGGCCCTGCCTCGGATGTCCTGCCTTCCCTCGCACGCACACTGGGACATACCGTCAGGTCGCCTCTGGGAGGTTTTCACGTTTCCCTCTCTGTTCCCAGCTGTTTATCAGGACAGTCAACCGTGGCATCTGCCACCCGACCTAGCAGCCTCTCGGGTCGGCTGGTTTTCCTTAAGAGCCCCCCGGGACCACCAGGGGCGGGATTACGTCTGTGAGCGCGGGTCTTCATTTCTAACGTTTTTACTGCTCACCTGGCTCTCTTCGTGCGTCTTCCTGCCCGAGGGGAGCAGGGCGAGGGCACCAAAGGTTCTGACCGTGCCGTGGGTGCCCTCTGCGGCGCTGGCCTGGCTCCTCCACGCCCGTCCGCGCTGTGTGGCTCACAGTGCGCGTGCCCCTCCCGGCACCACGACCCCGTGGCTCCTGATGGACTTCAGATGTTTGGCTCAAAAATAGCAAATGAGTTTGACGGTGGTTTTCTTTTGGGGGGGGTCTGCCTTATTCCCGTTTCATACGGAGCCTAACTTAGTAAGTACACGTGCAGAGATTTCCATGTGCACCCCCAGACTGGGATAGTGTGAATAGTAGGATTTATCTGTTTTCTTTGTGGTTAGCTTAAATGCTTAAAAAAATTTTTTTACATTTTAATTTTTTTTCTAAAATTTATTTCTGAGAGACAGTGCGAGCAGGGGAGGGTCAGAGGGAGAGGGAGACACAGAATATGAAGCAGCTTCAGGCTCTGAGCTGTCAGCACAGAGCCTGATGTGGGGCTCGAACTCATGAACCGAGAGATCAGGACCTGAGCCAAAGCCAGATGCTCAACCGACTGAGCCACAGGCGCCCCAGAAAGTAGAGTTTTTAACATGACAAAATACTTTTAAAATTCATATGAAGGAATAAATTTTTAAATGTGGCCAAGAAAATTTTGAGAAAGTAGCACAGCGGGGGAGGCCTAGTCCAGCAGAGAAGCCACGACTCACAAATGTGTTGCAAGTCAATGAGAAAAAGATGCGCTATGTGTTACTTAATAACTAATTGTGTATAAGTTCCTATCCGTCTGGAGGAAAACACAGCTAAACCCTGCTGCATAGTGTACACAGAAATAAACTTTACAGGGATTAAAAATCTAAATGTAAACAAGTAAACAACAGAAATACCATCAGAAAAGCTAAGATGACTTTGACGGCGCTGACCCGGGAGGGCGTGTCCCCTCCGCAAACAAGGCCTGTGCAAGGTCGCCAGGCAGATCCCTGATGGTCAGGGTTCTGGGGGAAAAGGCATCCTGTTCGCCAAGGAACTATTGGAGCGCCTGGGGGCTCAGTCGGTTAAGCGTCTGACTTGGGCTCAGGTCGTGATCTCACAGTTCATAGGTTCGAGCCCCGAGTCGGGCTCTGTGCTGACAGCTCAGAGCCTGGAGCTGCTCCAGATTCTGTGACCCCCTCTGTCTCTGACCCTCCCCTGCTTGCACTCTGTCTCTCTTTCTCTCTCTCTCAAAAATAAACATTTAAAAAAGCACACACACAAGGGAAACTATTGACCACACATTTGATAGAAGGGGAACACCTACAGATTAAAAAGAGATCATTTTAATTTGGGGAAACGGGCAAAGGGCACAAACAGGAATCATGGGAAGAAAACAGGAAACCTGAGCAGACATTGGGAGTTGGGGTCTCAAAGCCACATGACTGTGCCTCCCTACCTCGCAGGCTGTTTGAAGCCCCCACCGCGGGAGGAACAGCGTGGCCCTTCCCCGTCAGGACAGGACCCGCCCCCCGCCCCCCAGCCTTGCTGGGAAGTTTCCGAGTGAAAACCATCATGCCCTTTGACCCAGGCGCCCACTGTGGGACTCGCCCTAGAAAGTGAAGTCACGGCCGTGGAGCCCTTTGGGGGACAAACCCCAGAGCAGCTGGTGGCCGCACATGGTGGGCGGGTGTGGGGGCCCAACGTGGGGGGGGCCTGGTCGCCCCACAGGGTGCCAGGGGCTGCTACGTTCCTTGACAGCAGTGGGGGGCCACGCCCTCGTGGTGACAGGTGTGTGTTTGAGGGCACGTGCTTGCCGTCAGCACCGACCCCAGGCGGCAGGGAAGGCCCTGGCTCAGCCCCAAAATGAACCTTCTGGAACCACCAGGATCCCCTCCATGTCCCCCCGGCCGTTGAGGGGGGTGCCTGCCGGGCACTCTGGGCCGGGGACAGGGTCTGGGCTGGCTATGAGGGGCTGTGGGGTCTGGCACCGGGCAGGGTCCCCCTCCAGCCTCAGTGTCCCTCTCTGCAGGCTGAGTGTGGTGCGGGGAGCTCATGCGGCCTGGGGGCAGGGGGGCCTGGAGAGGGTCCGGGAGGGTCCCCGGGCCGCAGCGCGCCTCCCCCGCCCGCGGCCAGCCGGGCTGACGCTGTGTCTCCGGCAGGTGGCAGGGCTACGAAGGCTTCGTGGCCGTGCACAGCCTCCCGACCTTGGGCTGCAGGGACTGGGAGGCCTTCCGCACAGCGGCCGGCTCCTACCTCGTCTACTCCAGTGCCAAGGAGCCCCGGTCCCGGGTGCTGAAGCTGAGGACGGGGTGAGGGCACCCGGCGGCCCGCCCGCCAGGCCTGGGAGAAGCCGCCGCTTCCCCCGTCGCTGGTCCTGGTCCGGCGGCGCCGTCCGTCCGTGTCTGCCCGTGGCCAGCACGGCGGGTCTGGGGCTCCCGGGGCCCTGCTGCCGCGCCCCTGGCTGTCGGCGGGGCCCTTGTGGCAAGGGAACGCTCATACAGAAGTTACCTCAGAAGCAGCGGGGTCGCCCGTGGTGCCCATGGTGCTCACGGTGCCCACGGTCCCTGGTGACACCGACCCCTCCTGGCCCGCCCGGGCACGGGGCGCAGGCTTCACACGGATTTACGTGTCTCACACCAGCTATTTATTGTACTGTGTCTGTACAGAAATATATTTATGACGCTCTTTACCAAAGGCCTGGCGGTGTCTGCGTGTTTGTGCGGGGAGCGGGTCACTCCACCAGCGCAGTGGGATGTGCCCTCGGGTCCCGTTACCTCGCCAAAGGGTGCCCCTCCTCCGCAGGGAGCGGCTGCCTCCTCTGGCCTCAGTTTACCCGGGAGTGCGGCAGGGGGAGGATTCGGGGAGGAATCAGGTGGTGCGGGGCCTGTGTCCCACCGCGGCTTTGCACGCGGCCCGCTCCCTGGTCCCGGCGGCTGGCCTCGCGGGTGTGCCAGTGCCCTGGGAACACCTTCTCGGGCCGCACTCACTCAGCTCCCACGTCTAACGCCCCAGCCCTGCACAGCGGGGGCCTCCTGCCTCCCTGGGCGCAACAAGACACACGCCCTCGGAACTGGAGGTGGGGGAGATGCCGTCCCCACCGGGCAGGCCTCCGGGTGTAAAAGAACTGCCACGTGCCCGAGGCTTTGCTGGGGAGGCCCCCTGGGGCGGGGGCCCGGCCAGGCCTGTTCCGTCACCCATGGCCACCGGCCCCAGGAGAGCAAGGGCCGGGGCTGGGACGGGGAGCAGGCGGCTGCCCAAGCTCAGGGGCCCACACTTGGTTTAATGCTTTGCAGTTTCTGCCTTGAAGGTCTCGGTGATCTTTGCCCTGGATCACCGAGCCGGGGGCGCAGCGCAGCCCCAGCTGTGGCCGGAGTTGGGCTCCCTGTGGCCTCATGCATGTGAGAACGGGGTGCCCTGCCCGCTCCCAGGAAGGAAGCTGATCGGGCACCTCCTCGGGCCAGGCCAGAGTTGGGATTTCCATACTGATTTCCAAAAGCTGAGACTGTTCTGAGTCCCCTTCAGGTCAGTAAGCGGACGGTGTGCCTCGGGGAGGGCCGGGCGACCCGCCGAGGGCAGGGGGCTGGGCCCGGTGGTGAAGGCGACAGCTGGTCTAGGACAGCCGGCCGAGGGCGCCCGTAAAAATGCAGGCTCTCCAGTCGGATCTGAACCACAGGTAGACAGCAGATGCTGTTTCCAGTGGACATGACCCCCAGGACTGCCCAGATCTAACGGGGGCTTGTCATTCCCTGAAATTCAGATTCAAAGGGGAGTCCTGCACCCCCAGGGAGGGGCCTTAGGGGGACGAGGCCTTCCTAGGGCTGACGGGGGGTGGGGGATGATTTTATCTGAGATTTGACACAAGGAAGAAAGAGACCCCAGGGGCAGGGGTGACCTGGGAGGGGGGCAGCCCTCGGGCAGGGTTGGCAGAGGTGGGTGGTCATCTTGGGGCTCATCCCGCAGGTGGAGGCCCACAGCTGCCTCCACACAGGAGAGGGGAGGCCGCCCGGGATCGTTAGTTCTATGTGTCAGCCCGGAGGACGCTCCCGGACGGCATGAGCACACGTCACAGGAGTCTGGGTGAGGCAGGCAGCCTTGTGCCCTGCAGGGGCCTCACCCCATCAGGTGAAGGGACCAGCCTCCCCAGCAGGAGGGATTCCCCAGCCGTCTGACCAGAACGCGCCTTCGGCCTGGCCTGCCCTCCCCCCCCCCCCCCCCCCCCCCCCCCCCCCCCGCCCCCCATGCCGGCGGCCCTCAGCGGCGGCTGACACCTCTGCACCCCGTCCCTGTGACGAGACTCTTCTGTCTACACAGCCCGCCTGGCGGTGGAGCCCTGGCGAACACAAGAGGCTAGCAGACGAGAGGAGTCCCTCTTGCCACTTCCCAGTCACCAGGCCTCAGTTTACCCAGGGGGAGGGACCAACTGGGTGCCATCGCACGCAGCCGCTCTCCCCCTGGAGTGCCCGGACAATGCCCACCCGCTGCCTCTGTGCCCGGCTGGTGTGGCTGTGCGCCTGGCTCGCCACGAGGGACATGGGGCCCCGGGGAGGAAGGAGGCAGGTGACACGCAGTGGCGGCCACCGCATCCCTGCCGGGACCTGGCCAACGAACAGTGCCTCCGCGTCCTTGGCACGGAATCTGATCTTTCTACTGGGCGGAGACACAAAAGCGTAAATCAAGGTTTGTTTAAATTACAGCTGCAAAGGGCGGGGAACTGGAGGGACATTGAAATATTTACATCTTCTCAAGCAGGCTCTCCTGGTTTCTGTCCGTTGATGCGCGTTCGCAAGGCGGCCTGCGGTTCCCCGAGAATTCGCACGTGCTGTGACGTGGCCACATCTTGTCCCTTGGGCGGCCGCGCTGTGTTTCACCGGGGCCGTATTCCGGACTGTGCCGGGCCGGCGTCTTTGGTTGACCCATGGGACCCTCGACGGTCGTTACTGTGGTAAAAAACCTGAAGGACATGTTCCTACAGCTGCAGTGTTCTTGGGGTCATTTCTTCCAAGTCGTGATTTCCGGGAGAAACGTCCATGAACTGCTCACTCCGGGGCTCCCTCCTGAAGCCAACACGAGGTGCAGGATCACACCCGCCCCACCAGCCCGGCCAGGATGGGGCTTCGCCCGGGTCACCAGTGGCCAGGTCAGCACATGGACCGCCTCTGACAAGGTCACGTGTTCACCGGGTGGGCACTGCTGGGGTGATGGGCTCCTCTCCCGGGCACCTCTTAACCTCAGCACCACCAACGCCCTCCACCCCCTCTGCCACACACACACACATCTACCTCACAGACATGCATGTCTCCCCACAGTCGTGCACACCTGCACATGCACGCATGCATGCCCCCCCATGCACATCGCCCTCACAAACACACCCACTCATGCACACACACGTCCACCCCATGCACACATACACACTCTCACACACACATACATGCTCATCCACACACACACACCTGTACCTGAATACATACACATGCACACGTGCATACACACTCTTACATGTGCACAAGTGCACATATACCCTATAGCTGTGCACACACACACAGGCATGCACACACCTTCCAGGTCCTTCTAGCCAAGACTCTGTCTTGGGTATAGCCTCCAGGTGTCCCGGATGCTCCCCCCTTCCCCGGGATGCTCCCCACCTTCCCCGGGGTGCTCCCCCCCACCCCTTCCCTATTTGCACGTTGCTGAGCAGGCAGTCCGAGGGACTGCAAAGCACACACATGTCCAGTGAGACCGAGACGGATCAAGCCGTATCTTCTCTTTACTGTTTGACCTTGAGTAGGTTACTGAACCCCTCAACCTTGGTGTCCTGTGGTCTCTCACGTCAAAATAGGGAGACCCCTCGCCCCGGGGCTGCAGCAGGACATGGGATGGGCGCTGCGTCCCCGTGGCACTTTTCCTGGACACACAAGTAGGTGACGGCCTCACTGCCACTTACCTGCTCACGTGTGTTTTCCTGAACAAAGGCGGATTTCTGAATCCCGTCTGAGAGAAAGCGACAGGCTGGCCTAGTTCTGACACACGGGCGCGACTCCCAGCACTGCTAGCGCATCGACGGCAC
>NC_043704.1:1699484-1707517 GCF_006229205.1 Suricata suricatta
GGGGGGGGGGGGGGGGCGCCCACTCGCGCTCCCGTGTGCCTCTGCCGCTCCGCCACGTGGTGTCGTCCTGCGCTGGGCTCGTCCTCATGCCTCCCCGGGGAGGCCCGGCTCCCTGCTGGCGTGCGTCCTGCGGACCGGCCCCTGGGGGCCGCCCAGGTGCGGCTGCCGCGGACGACATGGGCGCTCCAGCTCGCGGCTCCTGCTCTCACCGCTCTGGGTGCGCGTCCGGCGGCCGAGCTGCTGGGCCCCAGGACAGGCGACGGCTGGGGTTCATCTGCCAGCCGTCCTCCGAAGGCTGAGCACGTGCACGGTAACCGGGAGACACTGTGACACCGTGTGCGCACGGGAGTCCAGGCGGCTGGCTTGGCCGGAAGCACAGGACGAGGAGGCGCTGTGCGGGAGAGGACGGCCCGGGGACGTCTTGCAGATGCCTCTTTGCCGGTGGGGAAGCGCGAGAGGGTCAGCAGAGACCTGCCAGAGCCGTCAGACGACCTTGCAGGCTAGGCTGGCCCGTAGGCCCATAAAAGGATGCCAGGCTGACTGGCTCTGCCCTGTTCCCTGGGTGGGAGGGCAGCAGGTGCCAGAGAGACCAGGGCCGCCTGCCACGTCCAGCCAACAACCGGCTGGGCCCCTGTGTCAGTCTCCTGTGGCCACTGTCACAAATGATCACACATTCAGTGGCCAAACGCAACAGAAATGTATTTCTTATAATTCTGGGGCTCGAAGTCCCACCCAGGTCTCGCTGAGCCAAAGTCAAGGTGTGGGCAGGGCTGCCTGCTTTCTGGAGGCTCCAGGAGAGACTCCCTTCCCTCTTCTGGCTTCTCGAAGCTAAGGGTTCCTTGACTCGTGGCCCCTCCTCCATCTGCATAGCCAGGAGGGGGAGGCTTGCTGCCCTCTCTCTGGATTGCTTTATTCTGGCTCCCCCCACCCCCACCCCCATCACCAACAATAATGGCGAAACCTGCATGACACCCGACTGGGTGACACAGGGTAGCGCGCTTTCCCAGACCAGCCGGCCAGCACCCCTCCCCCCACCTGCTGGGAGACCGAATGCATTCACAGGTTCTGGGGCCTGGAGGCTGAGCACTCCCAGGGGCGTTGACCCCTCCCCCCCTACCACGCAGAATGGAGGGGACCCCTGCTGCCTGGGCCCCAGACCCCCTGCTGTCCCCCCAGAACTGGCCGAAGTCGGGTGCTGTCCTGTGCAGGGGAGGGGCAGAGCTGCTTTCAGCCACGACCACGAGGTGTCATCCCCCAGAGTGCGGCCCACCCTGGTGGTGCCAGGAAGCTCCTGCAGAGGGGTGCCCGCCGGTGTGAGACAGCAGGAGTGCTGAGGGCCCGTCCAAGGGGGCCTCGGCCAGCTCACCGTGTGGATGGAGGGCACCCTGGGGTCGGGTAGCGGCAGCGTCTCAGAGCCATGCGGGGCCGGGGGGACCCACCCCATGCTTGGGCTCGGACAGCTGGCCCTCAGGGAAGCCCAGCACCGAGGAGGCAGCCGCTCAGGGACGCCCCAGGGTCATCTCCTTGACCTTCCAGAAGCCTGTGGGGAGGGGCAGCGTGAGGAGGGGAGGGCTCAGGGCCTCGGTGGGCATGCTCGTGGGCCCAGCCTCGGGCTGGCTGCTCCGGGGGCCGGGAGGGCTCAACTCGGCAAGACATTTCCAACAGGTGACGTCCCGGCTGCGGGCTCTGCTCTGGGGCCACGCCTGCCACAATCCCCCCCTTTACACCAGGCACCCCGCCCCTCGGGACTGTGGCCACACCTGCTCCGACGCCTGTGCCCGGCCACCGAGGCTTCAGAGACGGTGCCTGACGCCTGTCTGCCGTCCACTGCTGTCCGGCAGCCGGCCCACACCCCAGCTGGGCGTCCGCCAGCTCACATGACCTCGGGCAAGTCACCGAACTCTGTGCCCCCCTGCCCGCACCTGCCGCCACTGCCTGGGGGCCACTTCGCGCCCGTTCCGGGGCTGTCGCTCCCTCCCCTCGGATGCCCATCCTCTCCGACAGCGCTCTGGCTCGCAGGGGTGCTTGGCCGCTGGGCCTCTTGCCCTGGCACGCTGTCTCTCCACCCCCTGGCCCAGGTGCCCAGCAGGCGCCAGCTGCTTCTGACAGCCGACGTGCCTGGCAGCCAGCCCTGCGCCCACTCTGAGGTGGGTCGTTGCCAGGGTGACAGAGGCAGACCCCGCGCTCCTGGCCCCGCCAGCTGCGGACGGGGCTCTGCGCCTCCTGGCTCTCCATCCCTCCGACCTGGGGCGGAACCAAGGCCTGCCCCTGTTCTGACAGCACTCGGGCCCGCCTCCCGGGATGAGAACTTCCAGGCCCGGGCATCAGGACGCCCAGATTCCTGCCCAGCCCAGCCCCACAGCTGGCTCCGGAGTCGGGCAATGGGCCCCTCCAGACCTCAGAGCCTCGGTTTCTCGTCTGAAAATGGAAATATTCCCAACAGCACAAGGCCGGGGGCGGGGGGTAGTGTTGTCAGTCACTTGGGGTGAAGACTGTCCCCGGGGCCAGCCCCAAGCTGCCCTCATGACGTCACTGGCTCACAGAATGTCCCCCAATGTAATGATTGGCCATCGCGGGCCGGTTGGAGCCGGTACGAGCTGGCTCCAGCACCCACCGCACCCCTGCCCCTGAGCCGGCTCTTCCACACCGCCATGGGCTCTCAGGTCGGCCGGGTCTGGAAGCTTCGGTACTGGCAAGGTCTGCAGTGAGGACAGCGGGGGAGAGTCTGGGTCGTGTGGGTCAGAGATTCAAACAACAGAATCCACTCGGCCAATGTAAGCACAAAGGGGTTTATTGAGAGGTCAGAGGCAGGGGGGAGGGCAGCAGACCCAGACTTTGGACCCAGCCTCCGGGAAAGAGGACTCCAGAAACCACGCCAGGCTCCTGCGTTCGCTGGGAGCTGCCACAAATCCAGAACATTCCATCTCTGCCAGTCTGCCCAAGGGGCCTGGCTTCTCCCCAGGTAACTCAGTGCAGGATCAAAGTCTCCTATAAATGCATCTGTCGAAAACCCACTGCAAGGGAGCCTGGGCAGCTGGTGCAGGAAACCCAGCAGGGGTGAGGCCGGGGCACCTCACCGCCTAGCTGCCCCCAGGGCTCAAGACCAGGGCCCAGCTCCGCTGCTCAGACACCCAGGGAGGTGCTCCTCGCGCCCTGGCCTTGACTTCCCTGATGCCCCAGGATTCCGCTGACCCTCCGGGAGGAGCTGCTCAGTGGGCCTGTCCCCACCGCAGCCCCGGCACAGGGGAGCCCACAAGCACACATCCCTTAGACCACACCTGAGTGCCAGCCACCACCGGGCCCTGCTGCACAGCCCCTGCTCTCAGCCGCCCGCCTCCCCTCTCCTCCTGCCTGCAGCCACTTTCCTTTAAGAAAAGTACACCAGAGGTGCCCAGGGGGCTCAGTCTGCTGAGCCCCAACTTTGCTTCAGGTCATGATCTCACGCTTTGTGAGTTCGAGCCCCGTGTCGGGCTCTGTGCTGACAGCTCAGAGCCTGGAGCTGCTTCAGATTCTGTGTCTCCCTCTCTTTCCACCCCTCCCCTGCTTGCACTCTCTCTCTCAAAAATAAATTAAAAACATTTATAAAAAGAAAGAAAGAAAAAGGAAAATACACCTGCTTTACCCAACCTCACATCCAATTTAAACCGTCACCCGCCCTCACTGCGGGCCAAGCTGGGACTTGGTTCCAGGGCTGTGGGGCAGGGTCCACAGAGGAACCCCCAAGGCCCAGCCATGCAGGGGCCCTGGCCGTGTACGTCCTGCCTTCCCCCCAGAGCCCGGCTGGGAGCACCCTCCATGCAGGGGTCTCCTGCCCATGAGCCCGCCCACCCGGGACAGCCCCCGAGTGTCTGGACGGCCCATCCCCACAGCTGGACCACCCAAGGGAGTGACCCCAAAGCCCGAAGAGGAGGGAGGCTGGGGTGCCCGGAGGCCACGAGTGCATCAGGGTTGGGGGCTGGGGCTCTGGGCTCCGTGAGGCGCATCCATGGTGAGGCATCCCCCAGCCCAACCAGAGCAGCCGGGCAGGGAGACCAGGTGCCCGAAGGGTTCCATGAGCCGCTCACCACCCCTCTGGCCCCCGGAAACCAGACCCCCACCCCCGACCCAATGGGAAGGAAGGGAGGCCCCATCACCACCCTGAGCTACGGTGGCTGCTCCAACCCTCTGCCCCATTGGGGAGCCCCGAAGTCACCCTGCCCTGATCCCCGGACCTTGTGACCTATTACCCCCACAGCAACTGGGCTCCACAGCCTGGAAGGTGGATGCACATGAAGGGGTTTGAAGGTCCCTTATTTGGATCACAGCGAGAGCCAAGGGCCACCCACGTCTGTGACCCCACTGCCCCCGGCTGAGCTGGGCCAGCTGAGGCATCCCCTTTGTCGTGCACCTGACGCTGCCAGCCGGACCCCGCCCAGCCCCTGCAGATTTAAGACAGGGCTGGATGCCCACCGGTGCAGGGCTGGGGACCGACTCGGCCGTGGGGCCCTTGGGGGCGTGCTGCAGTATGCACACACGCATGGCAGTGAGGCAGGGGTGGGCCCAGGCAGGGTGTCATTAAGGGTCCCTCAAGGGGAGAGCAGGGGAGGGGCAAGGGGGGAGATGATGGTTGCAGCCCCGGAGAGCAGAGGGCTCTCGGGGACCAGGGATGAGCGCCCACGAGCTTCATGGTCCTGGAGGCATGCGCCTGGGGACACCCCCTGCAGGGTGAGGATCCCGGAAAGGCCAGGAGGGCTGGAAGCTCAACTCTGGCTCCAGGTGCGAGGGAGAGGACCCTTCTGGTGTGTCCAGGGTCCTGGAAAAGGGGCAGGGAGGGAGGGAGCCCCATGCACTCCCCGAAGAGACACATTCGGTGGAACTCGGGCTCCGGGCTGATTCCCACAGGACCCTGGCATGGCCACCGCCACGCCTCCAGCGGGCCACCTCCCTCGGGCAAACCCACAGGTGGTGAGCTCCTCCTGCGGCGGGCCCCCTCTCCCCACTGCGGGCCCCCTGCCCAGCCGGTCAGCCAGAGGCAGCGCTTGCCTGCGTCAGGCTGTGGGAGGCGGCCCCAGGCCCTGCCCCCATCCCTGCACACCCGGTGGGGACAGGGGGCAGAGACGTGGGGGGCTGGGGGGCTGGGGTGCGGGAGGGTATTTAGAAGCTGACAGCTGTTTCTTTTTAACGCACCATCACTGAAATAATCGCGACCTTGTTTGGATGAGCCTTTTGGGTCTCTGCTGGGGAGTCTGAATCTCTGAACAACGCGCGTACAGGATCCCGTGTTCGCACCTCACGGCGGGTCACGTGACACTTTCCGAGTACAAACCACCTCTATTTTAATCCTTTCTAAGCATCTGCTTCAGGAGACTTGCATCCTTCATACCTGAAGCTCATAAGCAATTTATCCCTACTGGTCCCCCCCCCAATATCTTAAGCCATTTAAAAATACATACGCACACAGAGACATCAAAAAATAAAACTGGTAAGGAAGATCACAGTTACGCAGGCGGAGGCAATGTCTGCCCTGAACGTGGAGTAACACGGGAATTCATTCCGAGACGCCTGGCGGCAAAGGCGGAGAGAGGGACCGAGAGAGGAAGGCAGAGAGTTCCCGCTGCCGGAGAAAGGGGCACCCCGTTGACTGGCCTTGAAACAGCAAACCTCGGTCCTCCTGTCCTCGACGAGGCGCTGCTGCAGGCATCAGTGAGCAGAAAAGCAAGGCACTACCGGCCCCGCAGGACGGGCCTGCCCCCAGACTAGGCGCGGCCCGGGGCGGGCCCCTGGGCAGGGCGCACCGGTCAGGCCCCGGACACTGCCCGCCTCGACGACCAGCTCTGGACCTTTTTCGGGTTTCTGTCCATGGTTTTCTTGGGTTTGGGTGTTTAGGTTGTCTTCCCCTCTCGCCAGACTGAAATTTCAGTGCGAATGTTACTCTTGACCAACATTCTGAGAATAAGCAAAGTTCAAAGGTTGGTTTGAGCTACGCTTTTTCACTTACCTCTCGGCAAAAACCTGGCCTGTAAAGAGCTCTTCGGTCAGATGTGTTTCGGAAGGACTACTGGGGGGCAAGGAAACCAGCTCTGCGGCGTGGGCCCGTCTGTGCCCTCACAGACCAGCCTGCTCCCGCCTGGGCGGGCCGACCTCACGCTCCTGGGCGCCTCCCTTGCTTCTCCGAACGCTATTCACACCCTACAGACGCCACGGAAAAGTGGCCGGCCGAGTGCGGGCCTGGCTTTAAGTCCCCACTGGGTCGTTTCCCAGCTGTGCCCTGGTGGGCAAGGCCGTTTCTCCGAGCTTTGCTTTCCTGGCCCGTCAAGTGGGCCCGATGGTAACATGTTGGACGTGAAAGGTGGCGTGGTGACTGAAACACAACACGAGAGAGGGTTCTGGAAGGGTCGGGCACTGCACAGAAGGGCTGTGGGGACCTGCCGCTCAGAGATCTTGCAAGCAGGAGTCCGTCACCATCTGCTACAAAAGTGCTGGGGGACAGAGGGGGAGCGGGCACTAGGGCGCAGGGCTGGCGGGGTCCTTGGAGGCGGGGGCGCTGGGCAGGGACTTCAGGTACTCCAGGTGCTTCCTGGCGTCCTCCTGGTTCTGGCGCACGTAGTACACAACGTAGGTGATCACCATGGCGAACCAGCCGAACATGGTGACCAGCATGGCCACGTCGGTGGTCCTGTGGGGGGCGCTGCAGAAGCTGACGCCGGAGTCGAGCGCCTGGATCAGCGGCTTGCCCACGAACTCCTCCCGCACCGCCGTGTGGCAGGCGAGGTCGGCCACCGACTCGGGGTCCAGCTTCAGCTCCCACAGCGCCTCCTGCAGCGCACACTCGCAGTGCAGGGGGTTGTGGGACAGGCGGATCTTGGCGCTGAGCTTGCCCAGGGCGTCCTTGGGAATCCTGCGGATGCGGTTCCGGGACAGGTCCAGCAGCCGCAGGCCCCCGGCCAGGCCTGAGAAGGCGGCAGGGCCGATGGTCTCGATGGTGTTCTGGGACAAGTCCAGCTCTCTCAGCTGGTTCAGGTGCTGGAAAGCCCCGTTGGGGATGTGGGCGATCCTGTTGGCATCAAGCTTCAGGAGCACGGCGTCGGCAGGGATGTCTCTGGGGATCTCCTGCAGGCCCCTGGCGCTGCAGTGGACGGCCACGGCCCCGGCGTGGTCAGGGCACTGGCAGCTCTGCGGGCAGGAAGCGCCCAAGCGCAGGCAGAAGAGGAGGAGGAGGCAAGGCCCTCCCGTGGGGCCCGGTGGGGATGAGGGGCCCTGTTTGCCCACGGGGCCCATGCTGACCACACCTGGGGACCGACGGCAGGGCCCTCTCACTCAGTGCTGCAGATCCGAGTTCTTCCCCATGCCCCCTGCCGCTGCGGTGCAGGTGACCACCAGACACAGACATGAACTCTCCTTCCTCATTGCCAGGAAAAGCGGGGTTCTCTCAGTTCTAAAAGAGAGGAGCAATCAGCATCAGTGAGCATGCTCCAGCAGGGATCCCGGGGAGCACTCCGGCTCTGGGGGAGGTGAGACGGGACACCGGAGCACCCGACCAGTGGGGGGTCTCTGTAACTTATTTCCAGGGATTCCCAACAACGCCCAGAAGAACAAGGACAGATCATGCTGACCGCCGGCTGGGTCCAGGAACCCCGGACACACCCACTGCACACCTAGGGGACCAGGGGCTTGCCTGTCTGGGCGAGGGGCCACCCCCTCCCAGCTGCTCAGGGCTAGAAGCCGGGAGGACCAGGCTGCAGGATTTTCTCAAGAACCCGGAATGCAGGGCGGCCGGATGGGCCACCGTCTGGGGATGGGCCGCCGACTGGCGGCGCTCAGTCTGACAGCCCTCGGGGAAGTGTAGTGAGAGATGAAGGTTCTCTTTGTCAGCCCCGACAGGACCACAGGACGGAGCACGCGGCACCGGCGGCGGCGTCTTTTTATTTCAGTTGTGTTGGAGAAAGACGGTAACCGAGCACACAGAAAAGCCAAGCCCTGGGCGCGCGGCCGCGCTGGGGCGTGGAGTGACGGCGCCGCGCGCGGGCCCTGGCGGACGGCCCTCGGACCCCGCG
>NC_043704.1:1707617-1716287 GCF_006229205.1 Suricata suricatta
CGGCCGCTCGAGCCCGACCCGGAGCCACACCCGGGAGCGGAAGGACCCCGGGCCTGCGCCCACTTCTGCGGCCGCTCGGGACGCGCGCGGCTCTGCCTGCGGCTCCGCCTGCGGCTCCGCGAGGTGGGGCCTAGGGCGGGGGCGGGGCCTGAAAACGAGGGGCAGGGGCTGGGGGCGGGGATTCAAGAAGGGGTGGGGCCTGTGGGCGAGGCCGGCGTCGGGGGCGGACCTGCAAGGGCAAGAAGGCGCGAAGCCGGGGGTGGGGCGGGGCTTGGACGAGGGGCTGGGGGTTGGGGCGGGGCCTGAGTGAGGCGGAGGAGGAGCGGGGCTTGAGGCGGGGCTGTGAAGCACAATGGGGCGGGGTCTGGGTGGGGTCTTGGGTGGAGCGGAGTTTGGGGCAGGGCTGTGATGCATCGGAGTGTGGGGCCTGGGGCGGGGTCTGAGGCTGTTGGGGGCGGGGCGGGCCTTAAGATAGAATTTGGGACGGGGCGGGGATTGAGGCGGCCTAGGGGCGGAGCGGGGCCGAGGGGCGGAGCGGGGCCTATATAGAGTCTGTAGAGGGGTGGGGCAGGACTAAAAGGGGCTTGCAGGACAAGGGCGGGGGGAAGGGGCGGGGCAGGGGCGGGGCCTGGGCGGAATCTGAGTGTCTTTGGGGCGGAGGGGGCACTGGGAGACGGAAGGTGGGGCGGGGTCTCAGACGCTGTGGGCGGGGCTATGGGCGAGCTGTAGGGCTTGCGGACCCAGTCCGTGCCCCACCGCCTGGCTCTGAGGCTGCGGGCGGCGGGCAGAGACCCCGCGGTGTCTTTGCGAAGATCGGCTGCCGGCGGACATCGAGTCTGGTTAGTGAGGTTGGGTCTTCTCTCAGCTGGGTCCTGCCCCAGCCCGCATTGTCTCGGGTGCTGGGCTGGGAATGTGGGGGAGGGGTCTAGCATTTAAGCTGGATCGGAGCCATCTTCAGGGTTTCAAAAGCAGCTTTACTGTGGTGTAATGACACACGTATTTGCATTTGCTGTGTTTGACACCTGTATGCACCCCTGAAGCCATCACCACGAATAACGCAGTGAATAGGCCAGTTTCCCCTTTCCCTCCAGCCCCCTCCCCCAGGCAAGTACCGGTGTGCTGGGCCCTGTCCCTAAGCTCGCGCTTGCTGGAACCTATTCACGCGGAGTCTCGCTCATTGCCCTCAGCACGTTGAGTGTGCTATGTTGACGCAGCAATCGATGGTTATTCCTTTTAGTGCAGATTGGGAGATGTGAATGTGCCATGCTGTATATGCCCACTACTGTCACGTCTCCATCTTGAGTTAGTTTGGGTACATAGTGTGAGATACAATTCAAGTTTGTTTTTTCTGCATGTGGATATCCGGTTCCCAGGGTTGGTTGTTTAAGTAACGGCCCTTCTCTGCTGAGGTGCCTGTGAACCTCTGTTGAGTATCAGGGGTCCTAGATGTGTGTGAGTCTATTTCTATACTCTCTGTGTTCCATTGGTCTGTTTTCCTATTTTTATGCCAATTTTCCAAGCTGTCTTTATTGCTGTGGCTTTATAATAGTTCTTTTTTTAATGTTTATATATTTTTAAGACAGAGACAGGGCATGAGCAGGAGAGGAGCAGAGAGAGGGGGAGACACAGAATCTGAAGCAGGCTCCAGGCTCAGAGCTGTCCGCACAGAGCCCGATGTGGGGATTGAACCCATGAAATGTGAGATTATGACCTGATCTGAAGTTGGAAGCTTAACCGACTGAGCCACCCAGATGTCCCTTTATAATAAATCTTGAATCAGGTAGTGTAAATCTCCCAGCTTTGTTCTTTCATACTCTTTTGGTCCTCTAGATCTTTTGCACTTTCTCATGAATTTTGGAACCAGCTTGCCAACTTCCACCAAAAAAACCTGTTCGGTTTTGTTTGGGATTCCACTGAATCCATAGATCAGTTTGAGACAATTAATATCTTGACAGTATTGAGTTTTCAGTTCATGAACATGGTATATCTTCTCATTTATTTAGAACTGCTTGTGTTTCTTTCAACTGTGTTTTGTAGCTTTTGGTTTACGTATCTTGCACATCTCTTGTCAGACTTATTTCTAGTAATTTTATGTTATTGTAAATGGTATCTTTATTCCAATTTCTGTTTGTTAAATAATAGTATATAGAAATGAAAGTGATTTTTGTCTACTGAACTTAAGTTTGCTAAAATCACTTATTAGTTCTGATAACTTTTTCATAGATACCTTAGGATTTTCTACATATACAATCATGTTATCTGTAAATAAAATGAATATTCTTTCTTTCCAGTCTGCATGCCTTTTACTTCAATCTATGCCTAATTGCTTTGGATGGGAGCCTATAGCCAAATACTGAACAGGAGGGGTGAGAGCAGATACCCTTGTGCGTTCTGTTGGTAGGGGGCAAGCATTCAGGCTTTTAGGAATAATGGTGGTGGTAGATCTTTTGAGGCTGTTCATATCAGTAAGAGGAAGTTTCCTTTGTGAAAATAAAGAAAACCTCTTGAAAATGGAGTCCGGAAGCGCCGAAGGGGCACTGTCACACGTGTGCCACTCCTTGCAGCCTCCATCACCAACAGGAGGACGGAAGATAAGAGCTACCGTGTGAGGGCGGACATTTTCCCCATAGGAATTTAATCTCCTCCTTTTAAAAAAAGGAAGGAAGACCCCTCCCTGCTGCAGCAACAACACGCCGACCACTGCTTCCTGCCCATCAGGAGACGCCACAGTCTCCAACTCCTGTTCTTCTCCAGGGAAACTTCTGTTCAAAGCCACCCTCCCCAACTTCCTCCTGCAACCTAATAAAAGCTGACCTTCCCTTTGTCTCCTCGGACCTGCCTATGGCTCAGTGTAGTTTGCCGCGTTCCAAATTGCAATCCGTCTGCTCTTTCTGAATAAACTCATTTTGCCAGTAAAATAACTAGCTGTTTTAAAGGTTGATACCTTCTATTTCTAGTTTGCTGAGTGTTTTTTATCAGAAAGTGTTTGGGATGTCAAATAAATGTCTTTTCTTCACCCATTGAGAATCTTTTTTAAAATTAGTATGTTTATATGGAAGATTATATTAACAGATTTTCAAGTGTTAAGTTAACCTTGTGCCCTTGGAATAAATCCCACTTGGCTGATGTGTCACCGTTTATGTATGCTGTTGAATTATTTAATAGAGATAGAGCTGCTGAGGTTATTTTTCTTTGAATGTTGGTAGTTAATCTCTCTCAGGAATTGTCTGTTTCATGTAAATTAATTGATCAGCGCAAAGTCACTCATAATGTCCCCTCATTACCTTTTCATATGGAGTATGAAGTGATGTCAATTCATTCCTGATATTGATAGTGTGCATCGAGTCTCTTTTCGTTTATGAATCCATCAGTCAGGATAGAAGTTTATCAATTTTATTGACATTTTCAAAGAACCCGTATTTAGTTTCATTGATTTCTTTCTATTTTTTTTTCTTTTTTCTTTCCCAGTTGACGTCCATTCTGATCTTTTGCTTACATCGGGTTTAATTTTCTCTTCATTTTCTTGGTTTCTTACAGTGAAAGTTGAGCTCACGGGTCTGAGACTAGTCTTCTCTACTACAGGCATTTAGTGCTATAAATTTTCCTCCAAGTCCTGCTTTAGCTACATCTCAGGATTTTGTAATGAAATTCACTAAATTTGAAACACTTTCTAATTTACTCTTTGACTCATGGATTTAGAAGTGTTTTATTTTGTTTCCAGATATTTGGAGATTTTCCAGAGATCTTTCTGTTTTTGATTATTCATTTAAATCCATCATCAGAGAGCACACTCTGTATGCTTTCGGTCCTTTTAAATTTGTTGAGGTTCATTTGTGGCCCCAAAACTGGGCTGTGTTAATAATTGTTAGTATGTTAACAAATAACATATTAATTGTTATGTTAACAATTATTTAATGTATTTACTGTGTTTAAATGGTTGCTCAGTGGAATGTTCTAGAAGTGTTGTTGAGGTCAAGTCTGCTGATAGTGTGAGTCTACTATCACTACAGCTGATTTTCTATTCTATTAATTACTAAGAGACGAGTGTTGATGTGTGTGTCTGCTTTCCTTCATTTCTGCCAGTTTTTGCTTCGTGCATTTGACGTCCTATATTCAGATCAATATGTCTTCTTTGCAGACTGACCCTTTATCGTTATGAAACAGCCCTCTGAGCCCCCAGATCGTTTGCCTTGACCTCGGGTTTGTCCGACACTTGCACGGTCGCCACGGCCTCCTCTCGCCGAGGTCAGCGCGGGCTCTTCCTCCGTCCACTTGAGTCCTGACCCCCTGCTTCCTTCACGGCTTCAGGAGCACCAAAGCACCTTCCTCACCACACTGGTGAACTACGAAGGGAAAAATAATAATCTTATGGCGGAGAAGCCTGGCAGAAGCCGCCCTGCCTTTGTGACCAAGGTTCAGATCGTCCGTAATAAGACAAACTGGCATCACTTAGCCCTCGATGTGAGGGACGGAGAAACGCACAGCAGCACTTCTGTGATGCTCTGGCCAAAAGTGCATAGTCTCACCGCACTGGCGAGAACACTGCAGACAGCCGAACCGAAAGACAAGGTGACTGATGGTGAACTTCATAAAAGACAGGAAGAAAAGACTGGGTCACTGCCACAGACCGCAGCGGACCATGGAGAGAGGAGGGCTAACTGCCATGTGGTCCCGGGTCAGACAGGGATGTGGGGGAGGGCGGAACCGAATCAGGCCACAGTGTTCCCGCGGGGCTGTCCCGGCTGTGAGAACACCCACTGGGTGCTCCGGCTCCAGCCCGTCTTCCCCTGCTCTGCTCCCTCTCCTCTCCCCCTGCCCGTTTGGCGTGAGTGTTTTTATGACTGCGTCTTCCGTCCTGAGTTGACCCCGGCCGTGACTCTTTGCTGGGTTATCCCAGTGGCTCCTCAGGGCGCCACGTCCAGCCGTCGCTGCTTGCCGTAGTGGCCCCGCAGGCCACGTTCGGCCGCGTCACGTGCAGGGGCTGCTGCGTTGCAGTAGGAACCCCACACGGGATTATTTCTGCTTTGAACAGCCAGCTCTCTTTTAAAGAGATTAAAATAATGCGAGGCTTGAGGCTGCCGGCACGTTAGCGTGTGGCAAACCAAACAGGTGCCAGGAGGGAGCCCAAAATTAAGGAATATTTTAATGTTTAAATTAAACAAGTTAAATGGGGTTACTACCGAAACCACATGCCAATGCAGGGGACCCACAGACACCGTGAGCTCACGCTGTCTGCTTCTGCTCAGGGGACGTTTCAGTAGGGAGGGCCCAGAGGGGCTCCCGGGGCTGCAGATCTGGATCTTGAGGTCAGTGCTGGTTGTTAACAGAAGTAAAAACGCATCAGGTGCTCATGGTTAAGACTTGCCCAGATGACTAAGCGTTTTCTGCCCCAAAAAGAGAAAACAGTGACGTGCCGCCCAGGTTCGCTGCTCAGGGACAGTCACAGGTGTCAGTGCTTCTGCATCGATGGACGGATGGATCAATTCAGGGCGCCCGTGGAAGGCTGCGCGGGGAGCCGGCTTCTCGGTCACAGACCGGCCTTACAGGAGGCTCTGGCCGCCGGCCAAGCCCAGGCCGCAGACCCTGAGAGAGTCTGGCTCCCCGTCCCCCCCCCGGAGCACCAGCCTGTGCTCTCAAGGGCACCAGAAACCTCCTAATGCTATCCTGGCCACGTGGTCTGCCCGCTGTAGCTGCCCTTCCGACTGTAATTGGGCTCAGAGCTGATTAGCTCACCCATTGATCCACCCGGAGTCCAGGCTCCCAGGCCCCGGGGATGCAAGGCAGCTGCCCCGGCTGGCTAATTGCTTCCCCGTCAGGAAGGTGGTTTTGCTGGCCGAGTCTGAGAGCATCTCTCTGGGGACCTGGGCGGAGGCGCCCAGCCTGCGGCAGCCACGGGGCTGGGATGGAACCAGGCCAAGGGACAAAACAACCTCGGTGAGGCCAGAGGGCCGCTCCGCTGTCCCGTCCCCCTTCCTGGGGCGGGCCCAGGCCTCTCCGCCCCAGCGGGCCCCAGCGGGCCCCAGCTCCGGCCCTGGCCCAGCCAGGGGACCCCCAGACAGAAGCCCCGCTGGCTCGAGGAGGGGCTGCGGCAGCACAAAGGGAGAGGACCCCGGGCCGCTGGGGGGGAGCCCGAAAAGGCAGGGCCGGGGAGCCCACTGCTCCCAGAGCCCGGCCGGTGGACGGGTTGCCACACTTTGCTTTGTCTGGACTGTCTTTTCCAAGAACTGATTTTTTAATGTATTCATCACATCGATGCTTTATTTGTTTTTCCTCCTCCTGACTTCTTTGACCCCTGCATTTATGTTGTGGCCGTTTCTTGAGTGCCTTAAGTTATTACCCTAGAGCATTCACTTTCGGTCTTCTAAGTGCCGCTAGGGCTAGAAGCCGTCCCCTCGAGGCCCTGCAGCCACGCGCGGCAGGTCGGACACGAACATCCCCGCGGCCTGGCGTTGCTGTGCCCCCCACTAATGCTGGAGGTCGCAGGCGGGAGGAGGGTGTGAAAGGGCATGTCCTCGCAGGGGCGGTGGCCCCCTTGGTGGCCCCTGGCCAAGGCCCAGCTCCCGGTCCTTGCTGGCCCCTCCCCGAGCAGCGGGGGGGGGGGGGTGGCCAGGGACGCGGCGCTGAGCAGAGTCACAGGGACAGCGCCTGCGCTCCTGAGAGATGCCCGGGCCACGTCCCTCCAGGACTCCTGCCGGTGAACAGGCGGCTCCAGAGTGAGGACAGGAGCCCCCAGGGAGAACGGAGGCCTGAAGGACACGTCAACGGCAGTGCCCTGCCCTGGGCGCCACTGCCTCGGCCTCTGAGCTGGTCAGGGGACCGGTCACTCACCGTCCCAGACACGGGCTCCTGGAACCCCTGGACATAGTTTCTGTCCCTTCTGCTGTATGTTCTCGTTCTAATGGGACTGTCGGAAGAGGGTGGAGCGTGTGGCCCCATCCCGAGCCACCTGGCAGAGTTGCTGAGATCCGCTCGGTGGTGTGCGTGGTGCACCCTGGTTTTGGTGAGCGTCATGTTGTCTGAGGACCGTGAGTCTCCTCTGGGCCCCTTGCTGCTGCTACTGGGGGAGGGGGCGGTCAGAGAGTCATGGACGCACATACATGAGCGACGTGTGTCTGTGCATGTGCCATGTCTGCATGCATGCAGGATAAACAGGTTTTTAATGTTTTAGTTTTTGGGGACAGAGAGAGACGGAGCATGAGCGGGGAAGGGGCAGAGAGAGAGGGACCCACAGAATTCAAAACAGGCTCCAGGCTCCGAGCTGTCAGCACAGAGCCCGACATGGAGCTCAAACCCATGAACCATGAGATCATGACCTGAGCTGAAGTCAGATGCTTAACTGACTAGCCAGTCACTAAGAGCCCCTGTATATTATTAGACAAATATAAATATATACTTCATGTTATGTATATAAATACATTGTACATCATTTATATAATTTATGTACAAAGTTACATATAAATTATACATAATATACTTAATATATGCATTATATATACATAAGTACATAGCATGTGTGAAGGTCTATATGTGCACACACATACACACCAACACACACCCTGACTTCAACCTTCATCGTGTTATTCAAATTCTGCCCTATTTTCCTTTTCCTTTGTGATTTCTTGATTTCTGAGGAAGAATCGCAAGTATTACTGGGAATTTACCGACTTCCCCTTGAACTGCTGTCAAGCTGCTGGAACGTCACAAGGCTCGGTGCTGGGCGGGCAGCAGCTCCGGAAGGGACACCTTCCCAGGCGGCCGCAGCCTCTATCTGACCCGGGCCGGGCGTGTTCCGGGGGCTGAGTGCGGCCTCCCCGACCATTTCTCCAGAGCAGGTGCTGGACGGCTTCTCCACACTGCCGGCGTTCCTGTGTCTGTCTGTCTGTCTCGGGTGGTACAGAAAACCACATAGAGAACAAGAGATAGGAGTCAGGTTAATGTTTTTTGTAATAGTCCTCGGCCTTTATTTCCAAGTAGCTCCACGCCTCCCTGAAAACGCAATAGACATGTTCTGCTCAGAATCCTTTCCTGAGCCACCCACCCATCCCGGCAGAAAGCCCGCCCCGGCCATCCCCACCGCCGTCACCTGGAGCTGTCTCCCGCACGCTTTGCCCACCGTCAGGTGGACCCGCTCCCTTTTCTCTGACCTGACTTTCTCCCCGTTTATCTGTTTTGTTGTGAATGAAAACATCAGTCAAGGGGGTGTGATAAGGCATCATCTCATTTTCTTCTTACCCTTCGGCCTCTGTCTCGGTGGTCTGCTCCTGGCCTCATCCCCCCTACTGCCCCCCCTGCAGCCCCTCCTGCCACCCCCCCTGCCGCCCCCCTGCCGGCCCCAAGGCTGCCCTACTCTGCAGCCTCCTGCTTAGTTTTCCTGGCGCCCCCGCTCCCCCCTAGCAGCTCTGGAGACCGTGTTGGAGGACCCGGGGAGGGCCAAGACGCTAGACCCAGGCGCTCTGGTTCCAGGTTTCTCACCTTCTGTTTAGGGGCTTTCTCCCAACACGCTGGTGGACGTCCTCTTCCTTCGAGAGACTGAAAAGTTTGTGGATTCTGCTGGTTCCGGGTTCCTGGGGCAGTGAGTCTAGAACACCCTTGTCGCCTTTCCACAACGACCGAGTGGAGCACGCTGAGCCTGGCATCCACGGCGCACCCCGGATTCGCGCGTCCTTCCCC
>NC_043704.1:1716387-1722338 GCF_006229205.1 Suricata suricatta
CGACTGAGCCACCCAGGCGCCCCTACAGGAGACTTTTCAATACAGAGAACGCAGGGTGCTGGGTGGCTCACTCGGTTAAGCATCCGGCTTCGGCTCCGGTCATGATCTCGCGCTTTGTGGGTTCGAGCCCCGCGTCGGGCTCTGTGCTGACAGCTGGCTCAGAGCCTGGAGCCTGCTTCAGATTCTGTATCTCTCTCTGACCCTCCCTTGCTCACGCTCTCTGTCTCTCAAAAATAAAATAAAAATAATTAAAAAAATAAGTAAATAAATACAGAGAACGCACGGAGGGCGGATGGGGTGGGGGGAGGGGAATGGGGGATGGGCACTGAGGAGGGCACTTGGCGGGATGAGCACTGGGTGTTGTTCGTAAGCGATGAATCACGGGAATCTACCCCCCAAATCAAGAGCACACTGTACACACTGTATGTTAACTAACTTGACAATAAATTGTATTAATAAATAATAAATTAAAATTAAAAAAAGAAATTCCTTCAGAAAGGCTGCACGAGTAACACATTCTTTGAGTCCTCACACTCTAAAATGTTTTTATTTGGTGCTGCCCGTTAAATGCTAGTTGGGAGTCCAGATAAAAAACCAAGGGCCCCCCACACCTGGGCACGGGCTCGCCAGGTCCCCGTCGGGCACTGGGACCGATGCTGGAGGCTGGGTCCGGGACAGCGAAGACTGGGGGTGGGGGTGGGTGGGCCAGAGGGGAAATGAAGTCTGGGCTAGGAGTCTGCGGGGCGTGCAGGGCAGGAACCCATGGGAGACTGCCACGGGGGGTGCCCACGGGCCACGGGCAGCCGGGCCGTGGGCTGGAAGCGGTTCCAGTGGCCCAGACAGCCCCCCGCCCGTGGCCCACGGCTGTAACTTTATCTGCGGGAAACAGAAGAGGCCGGCCAGGCTGGCGGGCCTTTACCATATCCTGGTCCGATGACCGTTGGCTGTTTATGCCGATGGCTTGTGAGTCCCGGACACCGAGCAGAGCGGCCCCGCCGTCTAGGCCCCCTGCCGACCCCTCCCTGGGCTCACAGGGAGTGCCGTGCATGGATCCCCAGGGCGGCACAGAGGCGGACACCCTCTGACCTCCTGAGGAGGCGTGTGCTTGCCTGGCTCTTGCCCCACAAAGGGTCCCCGCCTGAGAGGCCAGGGCAGTGGACTGAGGCTCCCACAGGGTCCTGCCCCAGGGCAGGTGAGGGTCCGAGTGAGGTCACGGTGGGCGCCATCTCCGGGGCGTGGGCTCGGGGACAAGGCCACACTCCTGCCTGTCCAGTGAATGCAGGCCTTGGGCCAGTGCACGTCTGGTGGGGGACCAGGAGGGAGTCGCTCTGGCTGAGGCCAGGGCCGCCAGGGGCAGCCACGGCTGGCGGGATCCCAGGAGCCACGTCAACCATGAGGGGCGGCCGTGTGACCAGAGCCAGGCCGTGCCCTGCCTCGGCTCTCCTCCCGGCGCCCTGACGCCCTCCAACTCACGGGCTCATCCGGTCAGCGACTCGAGGCCGCGAGAGGCCGCAGATTCCCAAACTGCACCCCGCAGTGCCCCAGCGGCAGCCCCTTGCCCGTCCGAAGTCCAGGGCGGCACGTGCCTTGGGTGGCCTGAGCCCCGGGCAGGCCGAGCCCCCGGGGGGACCCTGGGGGGACCAGCCCACCTGCCCCTGGCGCCGGGGCCCACCCGAGCCCACGGTCAGTAGAAGGCCCCGTATAGAGCGGCCACCTTCCGGAGGATGGTCTTGTGGTTGGCGTACAGCGGGATGCGCTTGTCCACGACCTGCCATCGGACGGACATCCCGGGGTCACAGGCATGCAGGTGCTGCAGGGACAGACGTAGGTCCTGATTCCCTCTGGAGCCAGCCCTGCCTCTGCCCCACTGCCCAGGGCTGCAGCTCCGAAGGGCCACGGGCATCCACGGCCCGGTCTCCGGCTGCCACGGCCGCCAAGGGCTGCCTCACTGTGTCCTTCTAGCAAAGGGGAGAGAGCCCAGCTGCTCCTGGCATGACTCGGGAAACTCCCGCCAAGCCCTGGAGGTCCTTGAGGGTGAAGGGCAGGCGCCTTATTCTCGGGGGTTCTGTCCTATAAACCCGGTCCCAGGTTTGCACCCTGGGCCTGCCTGTCCTGCTCTGGATTAGGGACAGAGGGACTGACCTAAGTGTGGGGACGTTATCCCCATGAAGGTGCATATGACCAGGGAGTCCCATGCCAGGGCCCCCGTCCAGCCACCTGCTGGTGCCCTCCTGCCTAGCTGGGCCTCTCAGAGCCCCCTGTTCTCTCCAGCCCCCGATCTCTGGTCTTGGCCAGCTCCGGCCCCCGGGAGGCCAGGCAGATCCCCCCACCGTGGCCTCGAGTGACTCCCGCTCCCTCGCCCCACATCTCCCCCTCCCAGGAGCCTGCGGCCCAGGCCCATACAGAGTTCAGTCTCTTCAGATCCATGTCGCTCTGGTCTGGGAAGTGGATGCTGATGGCCACGGTCTCAATCCAGGCATTGTCTGTGTTCCTCGGGTCGTCCACATACCCTTTGTACACCTGGGAGGCAGCGCAGGGGTGAGTCGGGCCGCCCCGGCTCCCTCCCAGAGGGAGGCCCCCCCCCCCCGCCCCCCCCCCCACGTGCCCTGCGCTCCATCCCGGCCCAGGGACGCTGAGCACAGCCGTCCGCTGCTCCCAGGCCCCCGCCGGGCTCTCTCCTGCCCCGTGCAGCCCACTCCCCCGCATGGCCTCCTGTGTGCCGACCCCCGGCAGGGCCTGCGCCCCCCTCAGCTCCCCGCTGGTCTCTGGTCTGGCATCCACACTGCCTCGACTCTCCTGGGGAGGATGAAAAAGGGGTGGTGCGCCTCGCCAACGTCACGCCAAGTGAAAGAAGCCAGACACCAGGGCCTGCTTCCACCTTCGGCCGGCGTCCTTACCGGCCGGGCCGCGAACAGACGCAGGTCAGTGGGTGCCAGAAAGCAGGGGAGGGGAAGGCAACGACTGCTGATGGGTGGTGGAATGTTCTGGAACGGGAGGGGGGTGATGGTGCCACAACATGGCCAGTGCACCAAGTGCCACCGACCTGTTCACTCTAAAATGGTTAATGTAGTATGGATTTCGCCTCCGTAAATAAACGATGTAGCTCTTTCCTACACAGAGGCGGGGCTGCTCCTGGGGCCAGCGCAGGACAGGCCGCCCCCTGACCGGCTCACAGGTCAGCACCCTGAATGCCAGCAACCGCCTGCTTCATCCTAAGGAGACAAACAGGACCGGCACCGACTCCCGTGTCCAGCGACGGGGTGTAAGAGTGACACAAAACGCCACGCGGCCACGAAAAAGAGGAGGCCAAGTTGTAACTATGCACGTTGCAAAGTTAGTGAAAAAGCAAGTTACAGAAATGTGCGCCACGTGGGCCCGTTTTTACTAAGAGCGTGTGGGTGTTCGGGCGCAGAGAGAAAACCGGCCGCAAAGCCCATGGCAGGCGTGGAGAGAAGCAAACAGAGAGTCTGGAGCGGGGCTCCTGTGGGTGAGTGTGAAGGTGGGCGTGTCACCGCTGTCCTTACTGAGAAAAGAGTCGTGAAGAACACAGGCCACACTGCACCCCCTCTCCAGGCTGTGGGGGGCCGGGCACTGGCCTCCCAACACCCGTCCTGCCCCGGGGGACCCCGACACTGCGGTCCCTGTGTGCCCACGTGCTCGGGGCAAGAGTATGTGTGGCAGAAGGGGCGCCCTGCTCCCTGGATCTAGAGAGAACAGGGTCAGAAAGGGAAGGCAGGTGCCCAAGGCCAGGGAGCTGCGAGGGGCGGGCAGGGAGCAGGGTCCTCAGGTCCCATCCTGCTCTCCCTGCAGCCCTCCCCGCCAGCACACCGTAGGGGGGGCCAGGACACACCGAGGGGACCACAGCAGAAAGGCCACCTTACCTCTGTGCCCTGCGTCAGCAGGTTCTGGAAGGAAGACCAGAACTCTCTACGGAGGACCTGCTTCAGCTTCCGGGGCAGCATCTCTCCCGGGTCCCGGGAGCCCTGGGCAGAGAGGAGGCAGGGGCAGGTCTGAGGGCTGTGCGGAGACCCCCCCTGCACTGGCCGCCTGCCCAGCGTGGGCAGCAGGCCAGGCCCCTGGAGCCACAGGCGGATGAGCGTCTGGCCACTTGGCCGTCTGGGGGCTGGAGAGACATTGTCCAGAGCGCACTGCCCACGTCAGCCTGTGTGGAGCAGGGGTGCGTCAGGACACAGGCATGACGTCGGGAGTGCACGCGGGCCCCGGAGCGCCTGTCACAAACACCGGCCCCCCCCCCACCCGGCCACCAGCAGAAGGGCCTGTTTTAACGCCTGTTTGCATTCCCCACATGCCGTCTCTCACCTCCGCTCCCCCGGCTGCACTCCCGTCCCCTCCCAACGCCACCCGCCCCAGGGACGCGGGCCCTGCACCCCCACTGCCTGGTTCCGCCGCCCCCCCCTCCACAGGAGACCCTGTTTGTTATTAAAGTCTAAGTCCACGTCACATCCACTGATTTGTCCCTTGAGACACCTGTGCCCCTGGGAAGCTGCAGTGGGGGTTAGGTGCCGAGTGGGGGTAAATCACGATGCCCCGGGAGCAGGCTCAGAGGAGAGGCCCCTGATGCTGCGCACCAGCCCAGGGCCTGTCGGTGGACGCAGTCTCCCTCCCGGGACCCCCAGGACACGGGTGGGGGTGGGGCAGGCAGACGGATCTGGGAGTGAATCCTGGGGGGTCCAGCCCAGGGCCTT
The DNA here is from genome assembly GCF_006229205.1 of Suricata suricatta. NCBI lineage: Eukaryota > Metazoa > Chordata > Mammalia > Carnivora > Herpestidae > Suricata > Suricata suricatta. The sequence continues at coordinate 1,721,094 of NC_043704.1, forward strand.
CTGCAGCCATTATGTTTCTCCCCACAAGACCCTGGGTGTACTCTGGCCCTCAGAGCTGAGGGGCCATATGCACCCCCCAGCCCTGGCCACTGTCCTGTCATTAGGGCTCAGCTCAGGGCCACACCCCAAGAGGCAGGCGCCCGCCTGAGACACCTGCACAGGGGCGATGTCTGTCCCCAAGGCCACGAGCTCCGAGAGGAGACGCAGCCCAGCCCCTGACGCAGCCGCAGTGCTGAGCCGGGTGCTCAGGACGCAGTGCTCACCCCAGAGTGTCCCTGAACCCGTTTTTACGACCGCAAAGTGAGTGGACAGGAGGGAGAATCCGTCCTAAAAAGCCGAGATCTGTTTGTCCTTCAGAACCAGGGACAGAGTCCAGACGGCCCAGTGCGGGGACCGTGGAGGGCCGGGTTTGGGTCAGGGAGTCGGGTGGAGGAATGGACAGACGCCCGGACGGACAGCTCGCACGGCTTACCCCTGGCAAGGCCCAGTGCTCCGAGAGGGGGTGCTTCACAACCAGCACTTCCAGCATTTTCTTGATGCTTTTCCTGCAGATGGCTCCGTCCTGGTTCCGCCTCCACCTGCAAAAGGGGCCGCAGGGACTCTGCTGTCAGCACCCCACCCCCCACCCCTGCAGCGAGGAGGGTGGGGGCGGGGCGGGGGCAACCCTGTCTCCTTTCCCAGCCCTGGCTCCAGGGGAAAAACCGAGACAGTGACCACTAGGATGTCTTTCCTGCTTCAGCACCACTGGAGGGACTGCAGTGCACGGGCCTTTGAGGCAAGTATTTCTTATCGAAAGCCTCAAAGCAGCACCTGGGCCGGCCCAGGGCTCCCCTCCTTACTCCGGAAATGCTGGGTGGGATCGCGGGTCTTCATTTTGTCTGTGGTCCTGGGGCCTGGCCACAGCTTTGCCCTCCTCCCAGCAGCCCGCTAGGGGAGGGGGACCCATGGAAGCAAAGGGTGCCTTCCGGGGGTGGGGACGGCCTGGGTGTTTCCCAGGGGACGGGGACACCCCTGCCCTGCGTCTCAGGCGCACTTACACTCATCCAGGCCCCACCACGCACACGTGCGATCTGCCCCTGCAGCTCTGAGCGCGTGCGGAGGGGCCCGAGGGCAACTAGTGGCCGGGCCCGTGGCACACTCACCGGGTGATCACAGGCTGCAGCGTGTGGTTGGGTCCAAAGCAACCCAGGGCTCCGCGCCCGCGCAGTCCCGTGCGGCCCATGGGGTTCCTGGCGAAGACCGCCA
>NC_043704.1:1722438-1743252 GCF_006229205.1 Suricata suricatta
CCCCCCCCCCCCCCCCCCCCGCCACTAGCCTGGCTGGATCCGCCTCCCTGCGGACTATCCGCCTGGGGACAAGTCTTGTCCTTTAGGGCCTCCAGGGCCGGGGCAGGAGACCCAGGTCACCTTGGGGTTGGCGGGGAAAGAAAGAGGTCTCCTTGGGAGCAGAGGTCCAGCCCAGGTGCTAGCGTGGCCGTCCCAACCCCAGAGAGCGTGACCGGCCCATGCCACCACGCGCCCCGCGTCTGCGTCCCAAGGCCTCACGCGCGCAGGGGCAGGCCCTGCAGGTCCCTCTGCGGCGCTCCAGCCTGCTCTCTCCCACGGCCCCGCCTGCGTCTGCCTGGCTGCGGCCAGGGCCCCGCGCTCATGCCCACTGTCTCCCGCCTCCCCCTTCCCTGGCCTCTGGCTTCAGGCACAGACACCCACTCCTGTTCCAGAACATTCCCGAGAGGCCCCCACCCGCCCCTCTCTCAGGGGTCCATCAGTGGTCCCTCCCCTAGTTCTCATGGTGCCTTCCCCCTCCTCTGGCCCCTGGGCTGCGGCCCGGGGCAGAGGTGGCTCCTTTATCTCCAGGACCCCCTGCCGAAACAGAGGTGCCGGTCAAGTGACTGCTGGGCATGATGGTAGCGTCACTCGACATCTTTCCGTTGGAGGCACTCAGGGTACAGCAGGACACAGTGCCCATCGCCACAGGGAACAGACGCAGGAAACTCTGCCGTCCCCTGACGCCACCCCACTGGCCCCACGACTGCCTCTCTCAGGCTTGTTGTCAAAACCCGTGGAGTCTCGGAAAGTCACCAGGGGCCCTCGGGGACGAGGGCCATGGGCCCAGGGCCAGCGGGGAGGGTGCGCCTCCCAGATCCACACCAGCGTCCGGAGGCGTGAGACAGGCCTCACGTCAGTGCCTCCTCTTCTGTCTTTTGTCCACTTTTACCAGAAAGGTGGCTAGTTTGCCAGGACAGGGCGGCTGAGCCCAGAAGCAAGCCCCCGCAGGCACCCCACAAAGGCCAGTCTGACGCGGGATGGGGGGCGGCGCACTCACAGAGGGAGCCCGTCCTGCACTGCGTAGACCCCGTGGAAACTCCTCCGGTCTGTGGGTCCATCCACGGCATTGTAGCTGATCCCGGACGGAGGCTCACGGGCACTGAGGGCGAGCGGGGAGGCCGCGTCCCCGTAAGAGAGGGCGGTGACGGCACTGGGCCGTCAGAGAGCCCGTGTCCCCGGTAGGTGCCCCCAGCTAGGCACCTCCCCAGAGGGTCCTGGCCCTCGGGGACAACAGGGCAGCCTGTCCGGGCAGGAGGCAGGCTCTCGCCCTGACCCGAGCACGTTGTGGCCCGTCCCGCACCCTCCGTGCCCGGGGCCGAGGATGTGCACACTCACCTTCCCGCGGGGTCCACGAAGCCCTTGTCCTTCCTGTCGTCTGTGTAGAAGGGCGGCTGGTAGATGGGAAACTCCGTCTGCACGAAGACGGCGGTCCCCCCTCAGACTGGCCTGTGGCTGCGGCCCCCCAGCCAGGACGACCGACGGCCGCACCTCCTCCTCAAAGCGCTCACGGCCAAGGGTCCCCGAGACCGACCCCAACGTGCACACGGCAGGTCTGAGCCGGGGCAGGCTGCGGGGCGCGCCACACCCAGGGACCCAGCCGAGGGGGCTGGCGACGGCGCTGGTGGTCCCAGGGGGCCCCCAGGATGGGGCGGGGTCGAGGCTGGACTCCAGGGGGACTCCAGCTGGTGGAGACTGGGAGAAGGAATGGAGGCCACAGCCTAGAACGTTCTGGAAAGTCTAGAGGGAAAGCCCATGGGGGCGGGGAGGGCACGCAGCTGCTTGTCCTTCCTCTCCCTCCCTCCTTGATGCTGTCCCTCAGCTGCAGTCACAAAGGGGCAGCGACGGTCCCTGGGGACGCCAGGGTCTGGGATGACTGGAGGAAGCGGGGCTTCGGCTCCCTGTGTGGGTCAGTGGCCCCCTGGGTCCCCTGGGCTCCAATCACAGCTCCATTGCCTCTAGCTGTGAGCACCTGGTGACTCAGTTTCCCCCTCTGCCCAGCACACCCCACCTGGTGCCAGGACCTGCACTCACCTCCCAGGGCACCTTCTCGTTGGGCACCGGGAAGCGCGTGACGTGGGAGTCGGGGTACAGGAGGTGCCGGGCGTTCACGTGGTGGCTGTCGCCCACATCCTCCTCCTCCTGCCTGCCGTCCAGCTCGAGGTCCTGCCCCTCTGAGGCCTTCTGGGGGGCTGGGGACAGCCACAGGGAGCTGTGGGCAAGGCTGGGCCCCGGCTCAGGACAGGGACATTCTCGATGGTCCTTTCCCAGAACTGGGCCACCTCAGCCTCCCCGAGGCCAGACCGAACACCCGCGGCCCCAAAGCGGGGCTCCCCTCCACGGCCCTGGGGGGACTGAGATCTGGGGTTGGGCAGCGTCCCCCCAGCCAGCACCTGCCTCCCTGCAGGGGGCCCCAGAGCTCTCGGGAGTTAGCTGGACTCACGGCCCTTACAGGAGCCCGTCCAGTTAAGGGGGTGCATGTGTCCCTTTGGGGTCACCTCTGCCCCAGGACGGCCAGACTTGCCCATTCTTGGCCAGCTGCAAACTTAGAAACATGGACTTTGCCGAGGGGAGAGGGAGGGGAGAGGTGCCTGGGTAGGTCAGTTGGTTGAGCGTGTGACTTGGGCTCAGGTCACGATCTCACAGTTCATGGGATTGAGCCCCACATTAGACTCTGCACTGACAGTGCAGAACCTGCTTGGGATTCTCTCTCTCTGCCCTCCCCCTGCTCACCCTCTCTCTCCCTCAAAAATAAACATAAAACAGAAAATGACATATGGACCAAGGTTTCTGCACCCGGTATGGGTCTCCGGGGCCTCCTGTATAGCACAATGCAGGCCTCCTCTCGAGGCCCCACCAGGCCAGCCAGGGCTCCGCTGTACGGCCCCTGCGACCGTGGGGCAGGCTACCCTCCCCCAGGCCCTGGGGACCCAGGAGCAGCGCGTGGCCGACCCCCAGGCCCCGCCCGAGCCCCGCCCACTGCCTCTCCTCCCCACAGATCCCCAGACTCAAGAGAGCACAGGCCAGCAGGGCCCAGCGGCTGGCCAGGCCACCCACTCACCCGGGGCCGGGATGCCCTCCTCTGAGCCGAAGCCTCCGTCCCTCAGGGCCTTAATGACCCAGTGCAGCGCTCTGGACATCTGCGCCACCTGCAAGTCACGTCCCAAACTAGATTTGGTCCCTGCCTGCCCCGCACAGCACAGCCAGCTGTCTGTGGAACCAGCGAGGGCAGTGGGAAGGCTGCAGGGACCCCACCGGCACCTGAGCATGCCCCACTTCCCTCAGAGCCGGGGCGGCTGGTCACCAGCAGCACCCACCCGTGAGACCCAACGGCCACTGGGACGGGACATGGCAAGGCCGCTGGACCATCCTGAAGCCACGGGAAGAGGAGTGTGAGCAGCAGAAGGTGGTACCCGACCATCCACTAAGGCTTCCCGTGGCCCTCACTCCTCCCAGAGAAAAGAAACTTCTGGAGGCCAAACATATTCAGCTACAGGAGATGGTGGGAGCCGGGTGACCCCTGGGGCCAGGAGAACTGGGTCCAGCAGCAGCTGCACCCATTGGGGAGGCAGCAGCCAGGCAAGGACCCACAGGGGAGGAGGCAGTCCGGGCAGGGGCTGCGTGCAGGGGTCCCGGGGCGGGGGCGGGCTGACGGTGGGCACCCCGCCATCACAGGGGCCGAGGGGCTTGCCCCCACCTGACGCAGCAAAGCTGAGAAAGGACAAGACTCCAGTGACAGCATGGGGGCTCAGGTGTGGCCGGCTGGGAGGCTGCCGTGGGCAGCAGGGGCTCTCATAAGAAAGCCCCCAGCAAGAGGGGCACGGGGGGCAGGGACCCAACCTCCTCCCATCCACTCCCCTTATCCCGGAGGCCCGAGGCCTCCCTGACTGCCAGCCCTTGCATCGGCCTTGACTGCTGCACTTATTAAACCACATGTAACAGTGGACTTTTATGTCTGTGCCCCCAGACTGAGGGGGAGACAATGCCTGTTCGCTCTGACACTCCCCAGGCCAGCCCTGGATGCGGCACGGAGGAGGAGCACGGGAAACATGAGATGATGGATGGATGGATGGCCGGATGGATAAATAGATGGATGAATAAATGAATGAGTGAGTGGAGGGATGGAAAGAAGGAAGGAAAGATGGATGGATGGATAGATGAATACACGGATGAACGAATAAATGAGTGAACGGACGGACGGCTGGGTGAGCGGATGTGTGAACACCTGAGCCCAGCCGGCCTGCAAGGTGACAAGTCTCCGATGTGAGGCTGCTCAGGGCTGCGTGTCTCAGGCCCAGGGCGTGGAGCCCAGCGGGTGTGGCCTGACTGGTGGGGGGACCATCAGTGGGCATTGATGGGGGGCACGTGGGTGGAGGCTGTTCACGACTGCCTGCTGCCAATCGGTCGTGTCCGCCCCCCCCACCCCCCGCCCTGTAAAGTACAAGGTAAAGTGCAGAAGCATCAGAAACTTGACCCGAAGTTCCAACCATCTGGGCTGGGCTGGGACGTGCTGCTCCCCAGCCCAGTGCTCCGCACAGACGTCCGAACGCATCCTGCCGCCCCGTGACCCCCCCTCCCCGCCAGCAACCGCGGGCAGCCTGGGAAAGCAGCGCGGGCGTTTGGAATTCCCACAGCTTCTGGTCATGGGGTCCTGCGGCCGCGGTCACCTCGGAGGACAGCTCTGTGGAGGCCAGAGGAGGGGAGGGGGGCGGCCCCCTCGGAGCAGCCCGCGGTGCACACACCTCTAAGTGCAGGGAAGTGGGGCTCAGTGGGGGAGTGTTCTGGAGGACCGGTGGGAAAAACGGTCCCAACATTACCCAGCAGCTCCCTCTCCTGGCCATTTCCCAACATGCTCTTTCTGGAAGCCCTGCACCACAGGCTGGTGTCCCGGCCGGGCAGATCCAAGGCCCAGAAATGGCGGCGCGGGCCTGGAACCCACCTGCTCCTCCAGGGAGGCCAGTCTCTGCCCCGTGGAGCCTGACCGCTTCAGACTCTCCATTTCCAGCAGGTCCACCACGGTGCTGATCCTGAAAGAACACCCAGCTGAGCCGGCTCTGGGGGCCTGGGATGTCAAGGGCACACACACCGGTCTGCAGGTGCAGGCCCCGCCTGACCCCTTAGGTTCAGGCAGCCTCCCCTGAAAGTACTGATAACACGCTTCTGTACAGAATGGACGCTGCCTGCGGCCCCGAAGGGGCAGATCTTTCAGCAAGCGGACGCCCTGGCTCACGGGGCCACGCCGCCAGCCCGCGGCAGCGCCGCTGGGTGAGACGCAGGCATGAACAGTCCTCACCTTGATTTGCCCACGGCCGTGAGACAGCCAAGTGCAAAGTTCAAAGCTGCTTCTGGGCACCGCTGGGTTCGGGGGAGGGGCAGTGCCGCTGTTTGGGGAACGTTTGTTTGGGTTTGTCTTATTTTGCTGCCACATGGGGCTTTACCCAACTTTGGCTGCCAGGTGCCAAGTGCACGGGCAAAGGATTCCACGGCTGCGCCCGCCCAGACTCTCCAGCCTGGTTGTGCCCAGGGTTTCCCACGTCTCCACTCAAGGGCCACCTGCAAACATCGCTCTTAGTAATAAAGTCAGCAGTCGCTTCAGTGACCAGTGAGTGCTGGGCTGGGCCCGGGACCCACTTTGAATGGTTGTCTAGGGAAAGGGGAGAAACGTGTTTCCAGGAGGGCCTAGGAATTCACTTTCCCGTCACCACGTGCTCCTTACACCCACAAAAGCCACGGAACCGCTTTCTGCCGGGCTCTGCAGCCAGTCTACAGATGTGCTGTGTGGTAACTGGAGAGAAGGTGACAGAGTGGCTTTGGACCCTGTGACTCAGTCCCTGTGATGAGCTAGTCGAGACCCCACCGCATCACCGACAAACTCCCACCCCCCTTTGTAGGCGGATGTGGGGGTGGGCTCGGCTCGGCCACAGGGCGTGGGGCGTGCATGCCATGCTGCCTCCCAGGGCCTCGGGCTCCTCGCCGGCCCAGGGGAGCAGGTGGCTAGTGCCAGGCAGCATGACCCCCTGCATCTCCAGCCGGGACGCACACCTGCTCTCCCTGTGCCCGCCCTCCCAAGCATTCTGCAAGCAGTACCAGGCGATGGCTGCCATCACCAGCCCCGGTCAGTGGATGAGCCCAGAGACACCAGCATGGCAGGTGCACAGCTCTGAGGAGAGGGTGCTTGCTGCTGCAGGGAGTGCACCGCTGGCTGCTCCCCGAGGCTGCAGGGCGTCCCTCTCCCTGCACGGCCCACGGGACTGCCCCAGGGCCAGGACCTGCCATAGCTACACGGCCCATGGCCCTTCCTCTCCTGACCCACGGAGAGACCCACGGACAGCAGGACCAAGTCCCCGAGCGCCTGCCTCCTAAGTAGACCAGAGGTCAGCCCTGCCGGATGTGTGATGTGCGGGTGCAGCCTTCACCCTCATCCCCACCCCGCGGGGTCCAGCCTTCCCAAGAGGGGGAGCCATGGGTCAGCTGGAGGACACAGGATCTCTGCTGCAAGGAGCAGTACCCAGGCCCCCCCAAGGTGGGCTATGTCCCCGTTGCGACCTCGGACCGTGGGGGTTCGCGCCCCGTGGACTGGCCCGGCCTCCCGTACTTATTGCCAATATCTTGAATCTTCTGCTCAGGCCGCTGCTTCTGCTGGTACTGCTGGTTCTGCAGGTAGCTCTCTTTCAGGTAGATCTCCCAGGACAGGAGCGCGGCCTCCTCGTTCTTCTCCAGCTTGTTCTCTGCGGGCGCAGGGGGCGAGCGGACGGGCTGAACGCCGCGCGGGGGGGGGGGGGGGGGGGGGGGGGGGGGGGGGGGGGGGGGGGGGGGACACGGGACGTCCGGACGGGGAGGGGCCCCGAGGGGGAGGAAGGGCGGGAGGACCCCACCCCACGCCCGCCCAAGGGTCTGCACCCCTGCTGAGCCTCCAGCGTTCTAGAAGGAGCCGCCAAGCTCGCCCACCGGCCCCCGACTGCGCCCAAGACAGCGGAGCACGCGCCCCGGGGACGGCGCAGGCGGCCTTACTGAGCTGCTTGCGCCTCCTGGCGGGTATCTTCAGGACCACCCTCTTGATGAAGAGATGCAGGTGGCTGAGGACGATGAAGGGGGGCGGCGCGGGGGGCCTGCCCTGGTACTCCTCTATCAGGTCGTGGCGCTGGAACTTCCAGATCTGGTCCGTGTGCTCCTGGACCTGCTGGAACGTGTAGCTGAGGGGGAAGGTGGGGGGGAGGAGTGTGCGGGTTACTGGAGACCCGGCGGGCTCTGCGAGAAGGACCCCCCGCTGCGCTGTCCCGGGCCCAGAAGGACCCGCCCACCACGCTTCCCGAGGAAGAGAAGGCCTCGCCCACCGCGCTGTCCAGGGTGCGGGAAGGCCCCGCCCACCGCGCTGTCGGGGGGGGCGGGGGGGGCGGGCCAGAAGGCCCCGCCCACCGCGCTGTCCAGGGGCCAGAAGGCCCCGCCCACCGCGCTGTCCCACGACGAGGACCTACCACCGCGCTGTCTCAGGGACGGGAAGGCCCCGCCCACCGCGCTGTCTGGGGGACCAGAAGGCCCCGCCCACAGCGCTCTCCAGGGGGGAGAAGGACACGCCCACCGCGCTGTACCGGAAAGAGAAGGACCTGGGGCCTCACTTGAACATGGCGATGAGGAGGTTCAGCAGCAGGATGTTGGTGAACAGCAGGTACAGGCAGAGCAGGATGACCGTCAGCCACTCGGGGAAGGCAGGCTCCTGCCGGACGGCGTCGCTCTCGGGGCACTTAGGCTTGTAGGGGTCTGTGCCGTTGGGGCTGCACTGGTCTAGGCTGAAGTTCACACCTGGGGGCGGGGCGCACAGGGAACAAAGACAGCCACACGGAGTCACCAGAGTCCCTCGGGCAATGGGCATCCCCGAAGCCTGGACACCCGCACAACTGGGTGACCATAGCTGTCAGCTCGGGCCCAGAGAGAGGCGTCTGTTTACCCAGCGTCCTCCGCGGGGCCGAGGGAAGTGGGAAGCCAGACCTGCAGTCCCGCCCCGGGGCACATACACCTGCCCAGCACCCAGCCATCCCCTCCAGGCCACGTCCTGAGCCCCAGGGCAGGGGCAGGGGCAGGGTCCGCACCAGGAAGGAGGGGGTCCTGTCACCACTAAAACACAGCTCCCAACGACGGGGAGCCCAGTGCCATGGACAGAATTCAAGCGGAGAAAATGAATAACCCTCATGAAAAGAAGGGAGGCAGGAGAAGGAACACTGTTGCACAGGTAACATACCCATGCGCGACAGGGGATTACAGACTGAAATGAAGTCCCACGTTTGTAGAAAAGCGAAGGGTATATAAAACAATAAAACATTTGTCCTGCTTGGCTGGTCAGTTGAACATCTGATTTTGGCTCAGGTCATGATCTCACCGTTCGTGAGTTTGAGCCCCAAGTCGGGCTCTGTGCTAACAGCTCAGAGCCTGGAGCTGCTTCTGATTCTGTGTCTCCCTCTCTTTCTGCCCTTCCTCTGCTCGTGTTCTTTCTCTCTCTCTCAAAAATAAATAAAAACATTAAAAATTTTTTAAAAAAGAAGAGCTCAAATCAATAATATAACCTACCACTTTCTGAGAGAGAGAGAGAGAGTTCAAGCAGGGGAGGGGCAGAGAGAGAGACGGGGAGAGAGAATTCCAAGCAGGCTCTACTCTATCAGCATGGAGCCCAACACGGGGCTTGAAGTCATGAATTGTGAGATCATGATCTGAGCCAAAATCAACAGTTGGCCACTTAACTGACTCAGCCACCCAGGTGCTCCAGCAACATAACCTTCCACTTTAGCAAACTAAAAAAAAAGAAAAGCAGACTGAACCCAGAGCAAGCAGAAGCAAGCAGAAAGGAATAATAAAGATCAGAATGCAACTAAGTGAAATGGAGAATACAAAAGAAATAAAGAAAATCAACTAAAACCAAAATCTGGTTCTTGGAAAAGACCAACCAAATTACAGCCTCTTACCTAGACTGATGGGGGGTGGGGGGGAGGTTCAAATTGCTAAAGTTATAAACAAAAGAGAGAACATCACCACCAACCCTACAGAAATAAAACGAACTGTAAAGAAATACTACAAAATTGTGTGCCAACAAAGTAGGTGGTGTCTAAAGAAGGACAAAAATCCCAGAAAGAGGCACCACGGGGGACTGAGAAGAAACAGGAAATCCAGACAGATCTGTAACAAGCAAAGAGACAGACGTCCTAATTTTAAAACTTCACACGAGGAAAAATCCAGACCCAGGTGGCTTCACTCGTGAATTGTGCTGAATGTTTGAAGAATGAAAACCAATCCCTCACAAAGTTTTCCAAAATAGTAAGAGGAAGGAACACTGCTAACTCATGCTAGGAGGCTGGTGTCACCCTGACACCAAAGCCAGATAAAAGCGTTACAAGAAACCAAACTACAGACCAATGCCCTGCATGAACACAGGTGCACAACCTCCCACAGCACACGGGCAGACCGAATCCGGCATCACGTCAAGAGCATCACACTCCGTGACCGAGCGAGGTCCGTCCAGGGCGTACAGACCCGGCTGCACATCTGAAACACAGTTAACGCAACACACCACGTTAATAGCATAAAGTACAAAAACTCAGGCGGACATTTCAACAGATGCAGGAAAAGCAGTCGAGAGAACTGTGCACACTTTTATAATGAAAACACTCAAGACATTAGGGACGGAAAGGGGCCTCGTCACCCTGAGGAAGGATGCTTACAAATAAGCAAACATTGCACTTAATAGCAAGACTGACAGCTTCCCCCTCTAAGATCAGGTGCCACAAGAGGCGTTTGTTCTGGATACTTCTATTCAATGTTGTACCAGAGGTTCTAGCCAGGATAATAAAGCAAGAATGAGAAATAAAAGGCATCAGATGAAAAGAACAAGTGAAAATATCTCTATTTGCAGAAGACATGATCTCCTCTACAGCAAATTCCAGGGAATCCACTAAAAACTGGTACAGCTGTAAAGAACCTCAGCAAGATCCACATGCAAATGCAGCGTGTTTCTTTTAATTTTTTAAATGTTTATTTATTTTTGAGAGAGAGAGCGAGCGTGCACGCATGCATGCAAGTGGGGGAGGGGCAGAGAGAGAGGGAGACACAGAATCAGAAGCAGCTCCAGGCTCTGAGCTGTCAGCACAGAGCCCAACGTGGGGCTTGAACCCATGAACTGTGAGATCATGACCCGAGCTGAAGTCGGCTTGGTGACCGTGAGCCACCCAGGCGCCCCGTGGACAGCGTATTTCTATACATTAGCAGCAAACAATTCAAAAATGAAATGACTAAAACAATTCTCTTTACAACAACATGGAAAACAATAAAACACTTCAGGATAAACTTAGACAAAGCAATGTAACTTACTCATGGAAAATTACACAATTTTGTTGAAGGAAATTAAAGATCTAAAGAAGCAGAAAGGCATCCCCTATTCACCATCAAAATCCTAGATGCTTTTTGGAGAAACTGAGAAGCTGATTCAAAAAGTCATGTGGACCCAAGGGACCCGGAGCCCAAAGCAATCTTGAAAAAAAAGAGCAAAGTTGAAGACCTGACGTGTCCTTATTGTAAAACTTACCAGGAAGTGACACTCACCAGGCTGGGTGGCGTCAGCACAATAGCAGACACACAGATCAATGGAACAGAACTGATGGCCTGTCGATAAGCCCTTTCATTAATGGTCAATTGGTTTTTGACTCGGGGCCAAGACAATTCAATGGGGATTTCAACAAACGGGGTATTTGCATGCAGAAGGATGACCCCTACCTCACACTGTCTACAAAATTAACTTAAATAGCTCAAAGGCCAAAAATAAGAACCAGAGGTCTAACTTCTAGAATAACAACAAAGACATAAATGGTCATGATGTCGGTCAGGCAGCGGGCTCTGATATAAGACAGCAGCAGCACCAGTGACCAGAGCGACTGCTGAGGTGGACTTCACCAAGATTAAAAACTCTGCGGCTTCAAAGGACACCGCCTAGAAAGGGACAAGCTGGCCTCCAGACTGGCGGAATATATTTGCAAATCAGAAATAGAAGGGACTGTGTCCATATAACTCAGGAAGAAAGAAAAATAACCCAATAACACGGGCCAATGACAGGAGCAGACATTTCTCCAAAGACGACATCCGATCGGCTCAGGGAAATGAGATGCATCTCATGCCCATGGGGATGGCCCGAGCAAGAAAAGGCAATGACAAGCCAGTGTGAATGTGGGAACCGGAGCGCTGGGCCCTCGTCCGCATTGTTGGCAGTGGGGACGTGGGAAGCCACGCAGCTGCTGTTGAAAACTGCCATTTCTCAAAGAGTTAGAGACAGACTTAGCACACAGCCCGGCAGGTGCACAGTCCGCTCCCAGACCTCCGTCCAAGCCGGATGGAAACATGCGTCCACACCGCCCAGACCATCCACACCGGCGCGATCCGGAACAGTTATAACTGTTATAACGTTCTGAGCCATGTTATTCGTAACGGCCCAAAGGTAGAAACAGCTCAGAAGTTCACCGGCTTACAAGTAGGGCCTGTCCGTGCATGGAGGGTTGTTTAACCGTAAAGAGGGATTAAATGCTGACACGGCTACAATGCGGCTGTGTCTGGGAATATCACGCTAAGAGCAAGCAAGACACGAAGGCCACATGTTACGCTATCCGATTCACGAGAAACGTCCAGCGGATGGCACAGAGGGAACGTCGATCACAGGTCGCCGACACGGGAGTGACTGCTAAGGGGCGTGGGCGTCTCTGGTGGGGGATGCCAACGTTCTAAAATTCGATTCCGTGAGTACCGACAAAACGACCGAAGCTCAGCCTCACACAGGTGAGCTGTTCATAGTATGAGTTACATCTCGACGATGCTGCCGGAGAGCAAACACTCAGTGTACGGAACGGACTCTCTCCGTCTAGAGGAGGAGGAGGAGGGGCAGGGTGGCATGGGGTGTGCGGGAGGGGTGTCCGAGCCCCAGGCGGCACCCTCGGCCCACCCCAGATCTCAGCCCGGGCTTCCAGGTACAGCTCAGACTCCCTGCCACCCCGCCGAAGCCACCCATCCCCCCACGACTAAGCATCATACGCACCTGTCTCCTGCCCCCCGCCCCTCCCCCAGCCTCCTGTGAGCCTTCCAGGCACCCCTGCTGGAGCCGTCAGGGCCCCGCGTCCTACCGTCGATGAAGGCCGGCATCTGGCCGAAGATGGTGAGGTACGACTGGTAGACCACCCCGCGGAAGATCCAGTCCACGCGGCGCTCGTTGTGGATGAGGATGGCCTGCTTGGCCACCCCGAAGGACACCACCCACACCGCCAGCAGGAAGAGGAAGAAGAAGACGTCCTTCATCTGCAGAGACGGGGCGGCACCGCTGCGGCCACGCGCGGGCACCCACACAGGCTGCCGCCCCCCACGGCCAGGCTGCGTGCTTTGTGGTGGCGGGAGGAGCCGCGGTCACCCTAGGCAGGGACACTTGGGGCCACAGCCCTGGCCTGGCCCCCACATCCTAATGGGGTGCTGGGTGTGACTGTGACCCACAGAGGGAGTGACAGAAGGGAGTGACAGGGCTGTAACAGAGATCAGGAATGAGCTGTGGAGATTAGGGGAGGCTGCCCGGACGAGGTGGCATACAGGCAAAGACCTGAGACGGGCATGCTGGGGTTGGGAGCTGGAGCGCCTGGCTGGCAACTGGCACCCGGACCCCTCATCCCCTTACCATCCGCTTCACGATGATGATCTTGGGCCCCAGCGTCTTGCTGATGGTGAAGATGTGCATCAGGCGGAGGCAGAACATGATGAAGTCCAGGGAGAGGATGATGCGTCCGGGGTACAGCAGCCCTGGTATCAGCCTGGCTCCGAGGCAGAGTCAGGGACCCTGAGCTCACAGCTCCCGGAGCCCGCCCCGGCTGCCTGTGCACCTGCCCGAGCCCACGTGTGGTCTGGAGGCCCCCGGGGCCTCAAAGTACTAAAAACAGGGTGTGAGCTCATGGGGCAGAGCCTCCAGGGAGGGGCTAACCAGAAAGGTCCGGAAGCCGAGCCTGGGTAGGGGAGGCAGGCCGTGCGGGCCTCTGGGGAAGCAGTGTGGCGGGGCTGGTCCCTCCTGCCTCATGGAGAAGGACACTGCGGCAGGGACGCATGTGGCCCTGATGGGCAGCCGAGTGGCCCGGGGCCCGGCAGCAGAGGGAACTGTCGGGCTGCAGGTGCTCAGCCCTCCGAGGGGGCGGAGACTCTGGCACCTTCCTCTTTGCTCCTCCCACAGTCCCGGGACAGATTCTGCGCACCCGTGAGACGGCAGACACGTTCAGAGGGGACGCGAGCCCTCGGGGCTGCAGCCGCCGCCGGAAAGGCACAGAGGGTGCCGGGCGGCTCACCTGCAGGTCAGTCCTGCGATGAAGAGCAAGATGGCGCCGACGTCCAGTTTATTCCAGAAGTCGCTGAAGTACAGGAGCGCCATCTTCATCAGCCCAAACTCGTCAGGGTCAGAGAAGAGCTGCGGGAAGGCAAGGGGTTGGGGCCCGGCTGCCGTCACCGTCCTCACCCCCAGCAGCGAGCCAGCCAGGGAGGGACGGATTCCCGCCGTCCCTGGGTCCCCCGGGGGGAGGAGCAGTGGGAGAGGAGCCCAGGCAGAGGTGTCGCCAGCGGGCCCTGAGCCCGCCCTCCGACCCACCGCAGCCCTGCTCAGTCCGCAGGTGCCTGAGGCTGGGACAGCCCCCGGCTGTCTGTGTGAGCCAGCTTCCCACGGACCTGTCCGCCTGCTCCGCAGCGGGCCCCCGGGGAGCAGGACCGCGGCAGCCCGTCTCTGGCAGCTGGGGTGTGGGGCACACGGCCCCCCGCGGGAGGAGGGCACAGGCGCCCTCCGCTCTGGGGCCGCCGCCGTGGAGGCTGGGGCTTTGCCCCCTGGGAGTGGGTCTGGCTTCAGGAGGCCGCGCAGCCCAGAGGAGAGGCTCCTGCACCTGCCTCCTGGGGACTCTGATGCCACCCTGGACCCTGACAGGGTGTCTAGGTGCCCGGTTCGCCCGCCATGGGCCTACAAGAGAAAGTGGCCCAGTGCGGCGGGTTACAGTCCCGGCGCCCCCTGGTGGCGGTCAGGACCAGTGGACGGGCTGCGTGGGCGGGGGGGGGGGGGGGGGGGGGGGGGGGGGGGGGGGGGGGGGGGGGGGGGGGGGGGGGGGGGGAGAGCAGGGAAGGGGCCGGGCGGGCGCACCTGGCGCAGCTCCTCGCACACCAGGGAGAAGAGCCAGAGGTAGATGAGGCACTCGCACCACGAGGGTGTGGGCTGGAAGTCCACCATGAGCACGTAGGCGAACACGCACAGGAAGGCGAAGTAGGACAGGATGTTGAGGTGGAAGATGACCACGGGTGCGTTGAAAAAGGCTCGGACCCGGAGCAGGCCCCGCCCCGCCCGCAGCCTCCTCTCCCTGCAGGGCAGACGCGGGAGGGAGGGGGTGGCGAGGCTGGGAGGGGCCTGGGAGCCCGAAGGACCTCTGCCTCCCCTGAGGAGCAGGGCCAGCGTGCCCGAGTGGGCATGTCACTCCAGGGACGGGAGCCCTGGGCACAGGGTGCACCCATGCAGCCCACGGACGCCCCTCACACAGCCACACAGGGGGCCCCACCGCACGGCCCTGCACAAGGGAGGGCCCCGGAAGGCACTTTAGGTCTGGTTCTGCCCAGACTGAAACGAAATAGTTGGCCACAGCGGGGGATCAGGGCAGGGGGTGCCCGGCAGGGTGGGTGCCCAGGGAAGGATGGGTGCTCAGGGCAGGGTGGGTGCCCAGGGCAGGGTGGGTGCCCAGGGAAGGATGGGTGCCCAGCAGGGTGGGTGCCCAGGGCAGGGTGAGTTCCCAGGGCAGGATGGGTGTTCAGGGCAGGGCGGTGCCCAGGGCAGGATGGGTGTTCAGGGCAGGGGGTGCCCGGCAGGGGGTGCTCAGGGCAGGGGGGTGCCCAGGGCAGGATGGGTGCTCAGGGCAGGGGGTGCCCAGGGCAGGATGGGTGCCCGGCAGGGTGGGTGCCCAGGGCAGGATGGGTGTTCAGGGCAGGGGGTGCCCAGCAGGGGGTGCTCAGGGCAGGGGGGTGCCCAGGGCAGGATGGGTGCTCAGGGCAGGGCGGTGCCCAGGGCAGGGGGGTGCCTGGCAGGGTGGGTACCCAAGGCTAGATGGGTGCTCTGGGCCAATGGGTGCTCAGGGCAGGGGGGTGCCCAGGGCAGGGCGGGTGTTCAGGGCAGAGCAGGTGCCCAGGGAAGGGTGGGGGGCCAGGGCATGGTGGGGGCTCAGCCCATGATGGGTGCTTGGGCATAGCAGGTGTTCAGCACACAGGGGGCCCCCTCCTCCTGCCTCCTGCCTTCATGCCTCTCTACCACTGTAGGACCTGGTGGCAGCCACCAGGACAGATGTGACCTGCTCCCAGCAAGCACATTGGGGAAGGAAGGTCTGAGGCCCTGCACCGTGCCCCCCCCCCCCCAGCCCAGCGGCCAGGCCGGCACCTGAAGGAGATGAGGCCAGTATAGAGCAGTGGGAAGGCCAGCATGCACAGGATCACCCGCCAGAGCCTGTTGTCCACGCAGAGCTGGCCCCACCACACCTTGGTTAGAAAGGCCTGTGGACAGAGGAGGCAGTGTCAGGTCACTGGGCACCCCTGTGCCCCACCCCTGAGGGTGAACGATATGTCTGCTTGGCGCAAAGTGCCCGCATGACCCCTCACACAGCCCCCAGCCACACAGCGAGGTGGGCAGCACGGGACAGGCCCCGTCATCTGCCGGCTGAGGAAGAGACTCCGGGCGGGCCGGGCCGGGCCGGGCCAGCCTTGGGCCGGGGCCACCTGGTAGGGGACCCCCACCCGCTCTCGCTTAGCACCTGTTTCCCGACCTGCAAAGGGAGTGGAGAGGGTGTGTCGGGCCCGAAGCACACGACCAAGGGCCAGGCCCTGTCCCCAGGTCCCCGAGGAGCCCCGCGGCACAGGGACCAGCGTGCCTCTGTGTAAGCCGGAGGCTGCGGTCGCACCGGCAGCACCACGGACAGCTCCTCCTGAAAGCAGGGCTGAAGAGGTCACCTGGACGCCTCCGTGAGACACGAACTTCATGTCCTTGGCCTCCAGGGCCAGCTGCAGGCAGGTGGTCTTCCCCCAGGCCTCCGACACACGGGTGAGCAGCTTCTGAGCTCGGTCCTCGTCCTTCCGGTAGCACTCGGTGAATACCCCTGGGACAGGGAAGACCGTGTCATGGCAGCAGGGTCCCAGTCCCTGACTCCGGGGGACAGCACCAGGAAGCAGCCCCACAGATGACACGGCCTAGGCAGGACCAGGGACTAGGACCCTGGGGTGGCAGGTGACGAGGGGCGCCGTGGCCCACGGCCGCCACCTGTGAACTCACCGATGGCTCTGTGTTCGTACTCGTCAGCCAGCGCCAGCATCTCCTCCGAGCTGTCCGTGTCCTCTTCCTCCTTAGACAGCTCCTTCAGGATCTTGCTGCAGGCCAAGGCCGCGGCAATGCAGTCCTGGCTCTGGGCACCACGGAGGCCACAGTCAGAGCGTGGGGGTCCAGCCCGGGAAGCCCACACGCACTGCCCGGGGTGGGGAGAACAGAGGCCCCATGACACATGGGGCCACTAGGTGGTTACTTGTGCTTCTGTATCAGTGGGGTCCCCTCATATCTGGCGGTGAGCCTCAGCTGGTGGCCCGGGCTCCCACACTGGCCAGTGGCAGCGGCCTGCCCGCCCACCCGGACCACAGACCTGACACACGCATGAGTCGCAGCACTCCCTGGGCAGCTGGTCAACCCCAGGCAAGGGGCTGAAGGGGTCCAGGTTCATGCAAGACCCCTCCAGCCTCTGGGCGCCCTCCCCCAGGGGCACTGCCAGTCCCAGGCACCAGGGATGCTAGGACAAACTCAAGGGAAGCTCCCCAAGTACTGCATGGTCGAAGGCTGCCCCTGGGCCCAGTGGTGAGGGGGCTGCTGACTGATGTTCCCGTGGTGGGGGGGGGGCGGCGAATGGGGCTCAGGGCAGGCGCATCAGGGACTCTCTCCCATCTAAGTACCAGACTGTCTCTGGTGCGCCCCCTGGTGGTCAGTGGGAAGATGTGCGGCCCCTGCAGGGATGTAACTTGCCTACAGAGTCTAGTGAACAGGGTGGCCACCCACGAGGCCGACCCACGGGAACCCACCTGCGTGGGCCACGGAGGGCGGCTCCCCCCGGCTGCGCGTGCCTGCTGAGCTCGGCCCCAGGACAGAACAGCAGGAGGCAGCACACAGTTTTAAAATTCCTTCCTTTCTGAGCCAAATTCTCTGCTCTCCAACACTGGGCACCCTGGGTCCCTTCTGGGGTCACGATGCCCACTGCCTCCCTCCAGGGCCACATGCTCCTCCACCTGCTGTCGGCACTGGGCTTTCTGACCACACCGCCTGGCTGGAGCCCCGTCACTGGTCCACGCGTAGCCGTGTGCGCTGAGAAACGGGCCTGGTTACCTGTGCCCAGATGATCTCTGCCAGCTCCCGACGGTTCTGGACGACGGCCCAGATGAGAAGATCGCGGACGGGGTCCATGGTGAAGGCCACGTGGCCTGGCGAACGCTTGTAGAGGGACCGGAGACGCACTCCCTGCACCTGCTGAGCAGTGGACATTGAGAGCCCCGCCTAGGTCCCCACTCGCCTCAGTGTCCCTGGGTGTGCCTGTTGAGCGTGCAGGTCCTGAGCCCCGCTCCACAGCTTTCCAGACCACTGTCCCTGGAGGGCGAGCCCCGCCACCTGCACCTTCAAAGACACGTCAGGTCAACCTCACGCACACGGGAGTTAGAAGCCTCACTGTGGAGACACGGAAACACCCAGGAAGGAACACCCAGCAAACTCCTGAACCAACAATCGTAGCCTCTTGTCACACACCCGGCACCTCTAGCCTCCTCCGTCTGATCTGGGGGCATCACAGCCCTTTTCTGTTAAGTAAACTTCCAACACAGAGTCTGTTACAGTTTCGAGGCACTGAGCTCCTCAGGGGAACCTAGAGTGTCTCCTGCAGAGAAGACCAACAAGGGATTGGTGCCGAACAGACAGGGTTACCGGGGGCGGGAGGGCACCTTGCCCCCAGACACACTCAGTTTACACAGCTACGTGGAATCCAGCTCCCTGGCTGATCAGTAAGTAAGCACCTACTCAGAGGGCCTGGAGATAATTACCAGAGGTGAGAACAACTTCCCACATCAAACACAAAATTCCACTTTCTGCGATTTTAGAAATTTCCTAAAGGTTTGTCTTTATATTTAAGAAAAGTTAATTGATAAACTAAGTAAGTTACAGACACAGTTAACTGTAAGCTTCCACTTTAGACCTTCTTAAAGGGTATCTCAAACACACTGGAATCAAGTGCACAACTGTGAATAAACAAAACCAAGCCACAGCTGCGTCTTTGTCAAGGTCAGGCATGGCTTACCCAGAACAACGGATGAATTTGAAAACCTGAAGGAAGTGGATAGTTTTCCAGCAAAACAAAATACCCAAATCTGATCTTAGAACACATAGAAAAGCTCAACAGATAAATTATCAGAAACGAAACTGAGAAAATCTCAGAGCTACTACCCAAAAGGCACTGGGCCCCGAAGGACTCACAGGAGAGCCTGCTGAGCTTCTGAGAACTGAATTCCAGCCCCTGGAACTCTGGAGCGAAGAAATAAGGAAGGTTTCCCAGTGGTTTTCACGAGGGCAACATAAAGCTGATACCAGAACCTGACAAAGACAGCCCCAAAATAAAACCACCACCAAAGCCTCATTCTGAAGCAAAAACCGTGAAAATATCGGCAACATAATGCAGCATCATACTAAACACATTACATTGCAGTCAAGTTGAGACCAAAACAAGCATAAACATGTTTTGCTATCGGAACACCTGGGGGCTCAGTCAGTTAAGAGTCCGACTTCGGCTCAGGTCAGGATCTCACGGTTCGTGGGTTTGAGCCCCGCATGGGGCTCTCTGCTGACAGCTCAGAGCCTGGAGCTGCTTCAGATTCTGTGTCTCCCTCCCTCTCTCTCTGCCCTCCCCCACTCATGCTTTGTCTTTCAGAAAAATAAATGTTAAAAAAATAAATATTTTGCCCTCACAAATTCAAGTCAAATTCTTAAGTCAAAGATGAGCAGTGTAAATTCTCAAAAGGCTACGGATGAAACCCTGCACTTGGGCTTCATTTGTAAAAGCTTAAATGACGGGGCACCTGGTGGCTCAGTGGGTTAAGCGTCCAACTTCAGCTCAGGTCATGATCTCACAGTTCATGAGTTGGAGACCCACATCAGGATCTGTCTCTTCAGATCCTCTGTCCCCCACCCCGACCCTCCCCTGCTCATGCTCTGTCTCTCTCAAAAATAAACATTTTTTTTAAAAACGCTTAAAGAACCAGGAGAAGGACACTCGCGAACATAAATTCAGAAGCCAGTCTCACACTTAACACTGAGATGCGACAGGATTCCCGTCAAACACAGATGGAGACCAGAAAACAAGCCCTCCCCTGCCTGTGCGGCAGTGCACATGCCGGGCACCTCACAGAGACGCGGCGGGATCTTGCTGACCTGACCCTGTGAAAAGCCAGTTTCCCATGGTGGCCAGGTCTGGGGGCACAAGGCATGAGGGAGGCCATTTTCCCTGCATAACCATTTGAACCCTCTGAAATTTTTAGAAAGGGAGAATAACGGATGAAATGTGTTCCCAAAGTGCATACATTGAAACTCTGACCCCACAAGTGACTGTGTTTGGAGACCGGGCCTCTGTGGAGGGGATTAAGGTTGAATGAGGCCAGAGGTTGTGGCCCTGATCTGTCGGGACCCGTGGCCCCGTAGGAAGAGGAAGGGCACTGTTGCTCTACTTCTCTTCACACACTAAGCAAAGACCACGTGAGGACGCAGCAAGAAGGTGGCCGTCCTCAGGCCTGGAAGAGAGGCCCCCTGGAAACCAGCCCTGTGACGCCTTGAGCCCAGACCTCAGCCTCCAGACTGTGAGGGACTCAGGGCCTGTAACTTAAGCTGGTCCACGGTATTTTGTTACGGGGGCCCTGGCGGGCTGAGGCAGGGAGCGCATTTCTTTCCCAATAAAAATATAAGACAGTTTCTTTCAAGAAGAAGAAGAAGAAGAAGAAGAAGAAGAAGAAGAAGAAGAAGAAGAAGAAGCAGCAGCAGCAGCAGCAGCAGCAGCAGCAGCCCTAACTCCTAAATACTGAGAACAAACTGAGGATGGATGGGGTGGGGGAGGGGGAGAGCGGGCGGCGGGCACGGGGAGGCACTTGTTGGGATGAGCACTGGGCGTTGTATGGAAACCAACTTGGCAATAAACTCTATTAAAGAAAAGCAGCTCTGAGGACACGTCACCGGCGCGGGGGCCACGTCACCAGCACGCACGTGGAGCTTGACGTTGGGCACGGGGAGCAGGAGCCGCGGCCGGTCGCCGGTCCGGGGCCGGGGGTACAGCGGCTGCGTGAAGTCCCCCAGGAGCTCGCGGAGCACCTGGGCCACGTGGTGCATCTGCAGGCAGGGCGCGGGGGGCGTGGGGGGCGTGGGGGCCGGGCGCCCCGGCTCCTCGGCCAGCACCTGCTGGAGCTTGCTGTGGAACAGGCAGCAGGGGTCCAGGTTCCGGTACAGGTGGAGCAGGGTGTCCCACGTGACGAACTCCTGCAGCCGCACCCCGTTCTCCAGGAAGAGCTTCACGAACTCAGGCTTGTTGGAGATGAGGGCGGCCACCATCACGGGGTGCAGCTCTGAAGCCTGGGAGAGAGCGCCGGGGGGGGGGGGCAGGCCTCGCACACCCCGGCCGACACGCCGCCGGATGCGGGCACGGCGAGGGTGGG
>NC_043704.1:1743352-1769408 GCF_006229205.1 Suricata suricatta
GGCCTGGCCCCGCCCCCGCGGGCCATCGGGACCCTCCGGCGGGGCGGCGCAGGGCCCTACCTTCCGCTGCCGCTCGTCGGTGAAGATCTCGCTGCGGGCGATGTCCACGCGGTCCCACGCCACTGCTAGCTTCAGCTGGTGGTCCCAGTTCTCGTGGCCGACGTGGTCGTGGCTGCGGGAGGCTGCAGGGCAAGGCGCTCGCGTCAGGGGCCTCCGTCTGGGCCTCACAGCCGTCACCCTGCCCTCCCATGACGTCACACAGGGAAGGTTGGTCACCAGCCCCGGTGACTCCGCGTGCTCCCTGGCGGAATATCCCGCCCCCCTCCCTTTATGAAAGCACGCTTCCTTTCAGCGCTGGAATCAGAGAATCTCTGGGTTCGGGCAGCACGTTGGCTCACCCACCCCCACCGCCTGGCCAGGCCCCTCGGCCCAGAGCGTAAGGAAGACACGGGTGTCCATCTGGAGGGCAGGCATGTCTCCACAGTCAAGTCACAGCCGCATTCGCCGTCACTTTCCCTCCTCGCCTTGAACGCAAGGCCGCTGCCTGGCTCAGGCTGCTATTCGGGGAAGAGGAAAAGGAACCTGGACCCTTACCTCACACCGCACACAAGCCCACCCAGAGATGTACCACAGACAGGACGTAACGGCGGTGCCCGCAGAGCCTCCGCAGCGAAACACAGACGTGTGTGCCGCCGCGGGGCCGGTGAAGATCTCCCGGGGCGTGAAGGACACGGACCGGACGGGACAAAACCGACGGATGAAGCGCCAGCGGAAGGTGAGCCTTCTGCCCGTCAAAGACTCCTTGAGGCACCTCCGAAGGCCGGCCAGGGGCCCGGAGGAAACTCCCCGTGCAAATCTCTAGCAAAGGATGTGCATCAGGCACTTCAAGAGCTCTTACAACTCAAAACTGAGAAGACGAGTCGCCAAAGAAACATGGACGGCAGATCTGAGAGGCATGTCGCCCGGACGCCAGCACGCGGCCAACAAGCCCAAGAAGGGAGGCTCCGGGTCGCCGGCCACCAGAGGCGCAGATTCAAACCACATGGAGCTGTCACCGCACACCCGCTAGGAGGGCCTCCATTTAAATCCCCGGCCCTGCCCGGGGCTGCGAGGCCGCGGCTGGCGACCCGGGAAGATGGGGCCTCGCGCTGGAAAGCAGTTTGGCGGTTTCTTACGAACACACTCGTGCCGCCAAGAACCAGAAATTCCACACTCCTAGACACAGACCTGGGAGAAACGAGGGCAAATCGGAGTTTTTATAGGAGCCCCACACTGGAGGCAGCCTTCGCGTCCGGGGACGGGTGAGTGGAACCAGGTGGCCCTGCCCCGGCGCGGCGAGACACCGGTCAGCGGCAGGGAGGGACAGAGTCCCGACGTGCACCAGTGTGCAAGCATCTCAGGAGCGCCGCGCCCGTGCAAGACCGAGAGAACAGCGAGTGTGTGACCATCCCTGCGAGGCCCTAGCACAGGCAAAAGCATCTAGAAGGACGGGAAGCGGACGGGGGTTCCCCGGGGCACGCAGAGGGCGAGGGAGCTTTCTGCGGGGACGGAGCTGCCCCGTAGCTGGACCGTATTGGTGTGCAGGGCACGCGCCTGCTCAGACGCGTCCAGCAGCAAACCCGGGAGGGGGACTTTATCTTCTCTACCCATGACCTCAAAAAAGTTGATTGTTAAAGGGCCTTGTCGTGGGGCGCCTGGGTGGCTCACTCAGTTAGGCATTTGACTCTTGGTTTTAGCTCAGGTCATGATTTCACAGTTCATGGGTTCCAGTCCCCCACTGGGCTCTGAGCTGACAGTGCGGAGCCTGCTTGGGATCCTCTCTCTTCTCTCTCTGCCTCTCCTGCTTTTGCTCTCTTTCAAAATAAGTAAATACACCTTTAAAAGGGATTCTCATTGAAAAACCATATGCACATACCTATTTTTTCATATATACACACATAACAGAGAGTCACTTTCTCCTGGAAGCCCCCTGCCTCTCCCCCGAACAACCAATTACAACCAACGACACTGTGTTGGCTTCCAGAAATAAATATGCCCTCGCCTCCCCGGGGACCTGCTCTGCGCCGGCACACACAGGAGGCGCCGTGGCTTTGGCTGATGTCTACACCTGTGCAACCACCACCACGATCGAGAAATGAAACATTCCCACAGCGGCACGGCCTCCCCGCTCAGCACCCGCCAGGAGAAGCCACGATTCGTGGCATCGTCTTCACTTGCTCCTGAACTTGGAGAGCAGATGCCGGGCTCCATCCTGGCGGTGAGCAGGAGCCCCTCCCACTCCCGGTGCCATGCAGAGACGGCCACACTCAGGGCCCAGGGCCCTTGGGGGATTTCAGCAGACACCCAGCCTGGCGCCTCTCCTCCGGCTCCCCCGGCCTCTTCACTGACGAAGGCAAGGAGGGGACAGACGCGCTCACTGCCCGTCCGTGAGCAGGAGGACCCAGCGCCACAAGGCGGACCCTGTTGAGACCGTGGTCACGCAGACATTCACACTGGCTTCCCGGCCTTCCGTGTCCCTGGTGGCAGGACCCCAGGGGCCACAGTGGCGCCCCAGCTCCTGCCCCAGCACATCACCGCTCTGAGTCTATTCAACTGGCTCTTCCAGGTCCCTCTGTCCTCCTGGACAAGGTCTTCGGAAGAGAGCCCTGGTCCTGGTTTGAGCCGTCTCCGTGGCTCCGTGAGGCTTCACAGGTGACCTCGAGTCCTTCTGTCGGGAGGAGGCCGCCGAACACGCCCAGGTCGCCCCCTCCCCGAGACGCCCCTGCCGCCCTGCTGTGCCGGGCCATGTCCCTCGGGGGTGAGGAGCGGCCAGTCGGGACAACGGCTTCCTGCCGTCGGGGACGTCATCCGCAGCGGGAGGGATGGGGGCGTCTGCGGTCCCGGAGTCGGAGGGAGAGGGAAGTGCGGGGCGAGGGCACGGCCACCGCGGGAGCGTTATCGCCCAGGAGTGGGCCTGCTGCGCTGGGGCAGCGGGAGCACAGGCGTGTGGGCACCAGGGACGTCAGGACCGGGCCTCCCACAGCCTTTTTGCTTCCCCAGAAGGATGTGCAGCTGTGATGGCCACGGCAGGACCGTGCGTGTGGCTGCACTTGGGCTCTGGCGAAGAAGTGAGTCAGAGGAAGGAGCCCGAACCGCCAGCCCCGGCTGCGGACACCCGCCTGTCTGGCAGGAGAGTGAGCTGGGCCCCCACGTGGCCCGCAGCCGGCTGCTCTCTGACCCTGCCTCTGACGCAGGGGTGGGGCTTTTGGCGCCTCCAGACTCAGGGTCCCGAGCACCTCCAGGCCGCTTCTCCCTCTCGTCCCACTTCGTCTGAGCCTCACCTTTCAGCAAGGCCTGCAGGATGGCCACGTCCACGTCCTGCTGGCCATCCTTGCCTTCCCGGAAGATGGTCAGCAGCTGCCGCCTCCGCACGATGTCCTGGATCTGCAACAAACATGGCCCCGCTGGGGTTTGGGGGTACAGCAGGCCCCCTGCCTCCCCAGGGGCACCGGCAGCATCAAGGCCCCGGATGCACAGCCAGGGCCCAGGCGTGAAGCCACCACCTCGCCTCCCCATAGCCCAGGCAGGAAGAGGAGGATGCGCAAGGACCACACACGGCGCGGCGGCGACCACTCTGCCGGGGGAAACACAGCCCGAGGGTAAGGAACTTCACCCCGCCACGAGAGTGTCTGCTGAATGCCCAATACCACTGACCTTGAGACTTCTCCGCCTGGTTCCTCGCCTGCCTGCAGCCCATCCACCCCCCCATTCATCCACCCATCCACCCACCTGCCCATTCACTCATCCACCTATTCACCTGTGCACCCGCCCACCCACCCATCCATGTATCTATCCATCCATCCACCCACCCATCCATCCATCCACTCACCCGCGTATCAGTTCACATAACTATCTGCTCATCCTACCCACCTATTCACCTACCTACCCATCTGTATATCTAGCCACCTGCTATATCCTTCCTTCCTGCCTTCCTTCCATCCATCCATCCACCCAAGTACCTATTTATATACGTATCTATCTACCCATCTATCCATCCATCCATGTACTGATCTATACACATATCTACTTACTGTCTATTATCTATCACATATCCATCCATCTACACGTCCATCCATGTATCTATCTATACACATATCCATCCATCCATCCAACCATCCATCCATCCATCCATCCATCCATCCATCCATCCATGTATTTCAGCAGACACAGCAGCCTGGCATCTCCCTTCCTGTTCCTCTGGTCCCTTCACAGAAGAAGGTAAGGAGGAGACAGATGCTCTCACTGTCCCATTTGTAAATAGGAGGGCCGAGTGCCACGAGGCAGACACCGTCAAAGCCCTGTGGTCTTGTGGATCGTCACACTGGCTTTCCAGCCCTCCGCGTCCTTGCTGGCAGGGGACCCAGTGTCTTTCTGTGATATATCCATCCATCCATCCATGTATCCACCCATCCATCCATCATCCATCCATCCATGTATCCACCCATCCATCCATCATCCATCATCCATCCATCCACCCATCCATCCATCATCCATCCATCCATGTATCCATCCATCCATCCATCCATGTATCCACCCATCCATCCATCCATGTATCCATCCATCCATCATCCATCATCCATCCATCATCCATCATCCATCATCCATCCACGTATCCATCCATCCATCCATCCATCCATCCATCCATCATCCATCCATCCATCCACGTATCCATCCATCCATCCATCCATCCATCATCCATTCACGTATCCATCCATCCATCCATCCATCCATCATCCATCATCCATCATCCATCATCCATCCATCCATCCATCCATCCATCATCCATCCATCCATCCATCCATCCATCCATCTGTGTATATACACATATCAGTCTGTCACATGTAAGCCAGCTGCCAGGCACTGTTCCGCATAACGCCTTCACCCCGAGGCCAGGTGGCCCTTCCACAAACACATCTTACTGCAGCTCCCCAGACCTTCTAGCTCCCCAGCCGGCCACCCCAGCCTTGGCTGCCTTCCCGCCTCCTCTCCCAGCCTGGCCTGGCTGCCCACAGCCCTGCACAGACCCCTTCCCACCTAGAGGGCGGCCTCACACAGCCCACCTTCACCTCTACGACCCCAGCCTTCCCCCTCCTCCAGGCCCACCTTTCCTGGTAACTCTGAAATGCCGCCGGCCCACGCACACCCCTGGGTGAAAGAACGGCTCCTGAGTCTGACCCCGCCATCGACTTGAAGGACAGTGGCTGCCGTTTTTCGAGCTCACGTGTGTGGACGCAGTACTCAGCACTCAGTATGGACAATCTCAGCCCAGCCTCTGAGTTTACGTAATAACTGTCCCCATTTTAAGGACAAGAAAAGCAATGCTCGGAGACACCAAATGATTTCCTTTGACACGTGGCTATTTGGTGGCGGCCACAAGCCTGTGCACTGAGCGCCCCCCAGGGTGGACGGGTGTCCTCCAGAGGTTACGTCTGAGGGAGGAAGGACCCCCCCATCCTGTCGCCACCCACACGCCGAGGTTTGCTGACCGAGGGTCAGATCACCACCACGCAGCCGGGTCCCCTCCGCCCTGAGGGACCAGGTCGGAGAACAGCTTGTGTGAAACACCCGTTTCGGGCCTTGAGTCGGCCTCAGAATGGATTCCTCGGGCAGCTTTTCACGACAGCGGGTTAGATCGGGTTCCAAGAATTGCCGGAATCATTTGTAAACGAGCTGGGGAAAGGTCCTGGGGCCTGCCGGCCAACCCCCGCGCTGACATCCGCAGCCGGACCTCCGCGTCCTGACGGGCTGACCTGCTCTCCCATCGGGACAACCCCCCAGACCATTGGGATCGAGCGAGGTCGCCCAGAGGCCATGATGAGCGCGGACAAGAACAAGGTCACTGCCCCAGCCACAGACACCCACACGGTGGCGCCCACCCCCCTCCAGAGTGACCCCGGACGCCCCGTGGGGCTGGTTGTGCCCGTGGTCCCGGCTGGAGGGCACGCACTACCCGAAATTAGACACAGTCGGAGGAGTGAGCGGCTGCACCAACCCGCCCTGAAGCACCCGTCGGCCACTTGAAACTCCGAATTTCCGGGGGTTTCAGAACCTGGCTTATTGTCCACAGATGTGGACGCAGAGCCCGGACCCAGCTCACTGCAGGGGTAATGGATCGGAGACGCTCTGGCAGCCTGCCCCCAAGCCCTGCTGTGAAACGGAGCTCAGGTGACAGGCGGGTGGCTCTGGGTTCGGGGTCAGCATGGCCACCGGAGCCCGAGGTGCTGGGGACTCCCCGCTCAAGCCCCCCTGGGCTGGCCCGGCCGTGTGCGCCAGGGGGACCCAGCCACACCCCTGCACGCTGCTCCCTCTGCCCCCGCCGGCGGTGGTCCCTCCACAGAGCTCACCGCAGCCACCCGACCGGGACCCCGCGTGGGGGGAGCCGCTTCCGGGGCCCATCGCAAGCACTCGGGGCCTCCCCACGGACCCAAACAGCCTCAGAGTGTCTGAGACCCTCGGGGGACCGGTCCGTACACTAGCTCCCCCGCCCCAGCCCCCACCCCCGTCTGCCTGGAGGACCCCCCTCTCTGAGGGGTCCCTGCAAAATCCTCCCCATCTGTAAACAGTCTTGTTGGCCACCTTAGGTATAAAAGAACAAACTAATGATGCATTTAAAAACAAATTACTGAGGGGCACTGGAGTGGCTGAGGTTAAGCGTCCTGACTTGGGCTCAGGTCATGATCTCGAGGTTTGTGAGTTCCAGCCCCACGTCGGGCTCTGTGCTGACAGCTCAGAGCCTGGAACTGGTTTCGGATTCTGTGTCTCCCTTTCTCTCTGCCCTTCCCCTGCTCAAAAATTAATCAATGTTAAAAAAATTAAAAAAAAAAAGCAAAATCCCTGAAAGGCAGGGCAATGACGTCACAGCTGTGATCACCCGTGTCTAGGAGAAGTGGGTCAGGAATGGAGGACGGTCGAAACCAGAGATCTCTGGGCACCACAAGGCTCACAGCTCCAGAGCGCGGGAGATGGCCAGAAAGGGGGGCCCAGAGCCCCCAGCTCTCCTCCAGAGTTTACGGTGATGTTCTAGAGAGTCTTCGCAGTCTGGTGGCTGGCTAAATACTACCATGCTTAAAAAGGAAGGGAGGGAGGGCAGGAGGAAGGAGGGGGCAGGGGAGGAAGGGAGGGAGGGAGGAGAGAGGGAGGGGGATAACGAAAGGGAAAGGCCGGGTGGAATGTGATAAACGGTCTGATTTGAATCCTGGGACAGAAGAAGGACCTTAGCGGGTCACCGTGAAGGGTGCGTTCTCCGCTCCGACCCTGCCCTGCTGAGGCTCTGCGGGGTGTGAGCCTTGGGCAGCCTGGGTACGTTGGCCAGAAACTGTCTACTCTCTTTGCAACTACTCTGACGTCTGAAGTTAGCCCAGAGCCAGAGAGCAAGAGGGCGCCAGCAGGGCACCTGAAACACGGCGAAGCCCGGCCCCACGTGGACGCGCCCAAAGTGGTAGCTCAGGCTCACGTCCTGCGGCTCCCACGTCACTCCACGGGACCAGCCTCCTCCGGGGAGCGAGTCTCCCAAATGCCCTGGGGGCCGGGGGTCCCCTGGAATCTTCACTGAACCTGCGAATCCGCAGGATGGGTTCACACCAGCGGGTGGCCCAGTTGAGGGGCGCACACACCCCCCATGGCCCCCAGGAGCCGTGCTCAGGCCCCTGCTCCTCAC
The DNA here is from genome assembly GCF_006229205.1 of Suricata suricatta. Taxonomy (NCBI): domain Eukaryota; kingdom Metazoa; phylum Chordata; class Mammalia; order Carnivora; family Herpestidae; genus Suricata; species Suricata suricatta. The sequence continues at coordinate 1,751,049 of NC_043704.1, forward strand.
GGTCCCTCTGCTCCCTGTCTTGCCAGGGTTCAAATGCCCCCATTAATCCGCCCGGGCGGCCTGGGGCTCGCCAGGCTTGGAGGCTGTGCCAGACCCTGCCTCTGGCGCCCCTGCTGCCTGAATCTCGGCTCTCTACCCCTCTGCCCCTGCGCTGGCCTCGGCAGGAGCCTCCTGCCCCCCAGCCCAGCAGGCCCCTCCCCCAAGACAACTGTGCGGTCTGCCCCATCCGCCCCAGCCCAGGCCTGCAGTTCTGGGGACAAGAGGTTCAAGACATGCCCTCCCTGGGCAGGACACTGCTCCTCAGCCGAGGGCCCCGCCGGCCTGGCACAAAGCCCCGCACTCTCCGAAGATCACGCCCACGCCCGCTCCAGGCCCGTGCCCAGGCTGAGGGCGTCTGGGAGCCCGCCGTGTGCCCGGCGAACCTGGCGCCCGACTGCTCACCTTTTTGGTCCACTCCACAACCCTGCTCTCGGGAAGCGTCTCGAACATCTCCTGGCAGAACACGCTCAGGCTCCGCTGGGTCCGGGAGATGGTGACCTCAGACATGGGCAGGCCGGCCGCCTGGGCAAGGACGTCGGCCACGCGGCCCGAGCCCGCCACGACCACGCAGGGGGTGCCATTGGTGATGGCGTTGTAGATGGTCTGAAACACAGGGGCCCACGGTGAGCCCGGGGCCCTAGTGCCCCTCTCTGACCCCCGAACCACGGACATCTCAGTGTTGGGCTACGGGGCTCCCGAGAAACGAAGCGAAAACATGGAGTTTGGCAACATTCGCTGCGGAGGGGAAATCCTGGCGGACGGGCACCCGGCAGACCAGCTCCTCCAGGCCGACTGCTCAGGTGGTCTGTGGCCACCCGCACAAAGACTACGTGTCGGCCCACTGATCTGTGGTCGCGGGAGCCGACCGTGCAGAGAACCCCGGGCCAGATGCATCCCCGCCCCCCAGGAGCCCTCCTGCTGCGGGTCTGCAGTTTCGCCCCCTCATAAGGCCCGGGGTGGGACCAGGGCCACACGGGGAGCCCCCGGGACACCCGGGACGAGGTCAGCATCAGGAAGGGACTCAGGACCCCAGCGGGAGGACACTCCATACACGCCGGCACGCGGCTCTGGGCGCGAGGGAGCAGGCCTGGGGGGGTCTGCCGGAGCCCCGAGACGGGAGAGGGCGGGCCCAGAAGCATTCCCGCCCCCAGGAGCCCTCCTGTGGTCCCTCAGCATAAACAGGCATGTCCTCCCGTCCCATAAACGAACTGTCCTTGCTCCTGCCCCAGATCTGCAGGCTGTCATATTGTCACGTGTCTCTGCAGCGGAAAGAAAGCGGGTGGGTGCTCCTCGAGCAGGGAAGCGCACCCGTGGTGGGTCCTGAGTAGAGGGGCCTGGGCGGCGTGTTAAAACCACCAAGGAGCCCACTTTACATCCGGCTGCTGTCGTGGGGCTGGGTGCCCGAGGGCCGGCCCTTTGAGAACCGTGCAGAGTGGCTGCCCCCTGGTCCCGGAAGCAGGCCCCACGCGGCTCCATCCTTGCTGCCATCGCCCTGGGCCCCTCCCACTGGTCAGCCACCCAGGCCGGGAGCCAGTGCACACCCCCCCACAGCAGGGCATCTCCCGAAGGCCGCCTCCCCGCCCCATGGCCACCACCCTTTCTCCTCCCTCGCCAATGACCCCACTGGGGTGCCGGTCACGGGGCTTCGGGCCAGAGCCCCCTGCAGCAGGGCTGGACCCCAGAGCCCGGCCCGCAGGCCAGTACTCACGTGCAGCGTGCCGGGTCCCCCCTCCAGCACCACACAGACGATGGGGATCTTGATGGCCACGCCTAGGACGAAGCACGAACCCTGAGTTAGGGAACGGGGGGCCCAGACCCTCCCGTGGGGCACGCTTGCCCCCCTCCCGCCAGCCCCAGAACCGTCCACTGGAGACGACGCGGCTTTGGAAGGCTGACGCTCTGCCGTCAGAGGACGCTCTGCCCGTCGTATGGAATGCGGGCAAATTCCGGCCCCGAGAAGGCTCCTTAACCTCGGACCTCGCTCCCCTTCTGGCCGCGCAGGGGGAGGCCGCGCCGACCAGCCTGCTTTCCTCCGCATCCCGTTGCAGCACCCCAAATCGGCGCACGCCCGGGGGACACATCAAGCCACTGGGCGTGAGGCACCACGCACACGCCTCCGTCCGCTGTCCCCTTTCCCACCGTGCCGCCCCTGGCCTGAGCCTCCACCCATCCCGGCAGCCAGGGGACCTGTGAAGACTTCAGGAATCTCTCCCCCAACGGCCACCCTGGTGTCTCCGGCCCCACACCCCCGCCTAGGCTCTCTGGGACAGAGCGGGCGGTCACGTGGTCCCCGGGCCAGCAGTGTCGCCTCACCTGAGCGCGGAGAAAGGTGCGCTCTCCCCACCTGCCCGCCCTCAGGGGCCCGCTCCCCCGGAGCTCTGCCACGCAGCAAAGCTGGAACGCCGCTGCCCAAAGCCCAGCCTGGCACAGAGCTGCGTCTCCCCCTCAATTCCTGTGCGACTGCCCGCCCGGTGTCCCATCCCGTCTCACCCCCGGGGGACGGGTCAGGGCCCGGTTCTGCCCGTTCCTATTTCCGGACTGAGCCCGTGTCTGTGGTGTGGAGTGACCACAGAAGGGCAGGAAAGCGGGGAGGGGGGACGGCGGAGCGCCCGCCCCTTGAACGCCCTGGTCACGGCCCGCTGTGCCCCAGGCTCCCTGGGCAGCCGCCCCCACAAACCCAGCCCGACGCACCTCCTCTCTCCGTTGTCTGCTCGGAGATGAACCTCTCCAGCCTCGTCCGCAGGGGGATCTCGACGCCGTAGCGGCCGTGGGTCCCGTCGTCCACGAGGATGAAGTGGGAGTGGTTACTGTCCAGGCAGGTCAGGTGCCCCTGGCCCTCCTCATCCACGACGTACTCGGCCGGGAAGCCGCCCTGGGGACGCCAGAGAGTCAGACACAGACCGGCCACAGGTCCTGCATTCTGAGTGCAGAAATGGGGGTCCAGTAGGCTGGAAAATGATCCCCAAGGATACAAAGTCCTAATTCCTGGAGCCATGAACGTTCCCTTACTTGGAAAAAGAGCCCCTGCATATTGATTAAGGTAAGAATCGTAACATGGGGAAGATTTATCCAGAAGTGGGTCCTAAATGTCCGCACAGCATCTTACAAGAGGGAGGCGGAGGGACATTTGACCACAAGAGGAGGATCCAGGCATCCTGAAGGCAGAGATCAGGGCACTTCAGCCACAGCCAGGGAAAGCCAGCCGCCACTGGACGGCACGGATCGGCTCCCCCCACCCCCCGCCGGCCTCTGGAGGAAGCAGGACCCTGCCCCATGTGGACCGGAGCCCCGGCCTCCGAAGGGGAAGGAACCCATTTCCGCTGCTTTAAGCCAGCAGGTGCGCAATCATCTGTCACAGCGGCCACAGGACATTGGGACAGATCTGGGTGTTAGGAAGTGGAGCACTGCCAATACTAACTCGCATAAATGAGGAGACGGCCTCGGGACCAGGCAACGAACAGGTGGGGGCTGGAAGGACATGGGACACGAGGGACACTGTCCGGGTGGCCTCGAACAGACTGTGATAGGAACACGGTGTCGATGGCACCACTGGTGATGCCAGACGGGAGCGGGGGTGGGGGGAGTCTTAGACAAGGCACATGCCAAGTGGCACCTGGGTGGCCCAGTAATGACTGCCGGGAGCCAGGGCACCGAGCCGTGCCTGGGGGTGCCAGCTTCACCGGGTTCGGAGGTCAGGCTTTGGGAGCAGAACCCGACGCTCACTGGCCAAGCGGAGGCGGCCACAGCCCTGCCTTCTGCTCAGTGTGTTTCTGTGTTTCTAAGGCCCGTGGCGGCTCCTCCGTGGAGCCATCCTGGAACCGTAGGGGGTCCGGCCACGGGAGCTGCTCGCCCCGGTCATCAGGGCCTGTGGTGCGGCTGGGCGCGAGCCCCGGGCTCCGGCACCCCTGTCCCGGCCCCGCCCTCTGTGCTGCGTTTACCCTGCCGTCCAGGCGGCCGTCCACCCGCCGCCCCCGGGGGCCGCCAGCTCACCGAGGGGTGGATCAGGTCCTCCCGGTTGTGCACGGTGCCCCACGTGGCCACCCCGATGGTGACGACCTCTCCCTCGTGGTGACTGCTGCTCAGGGTGAAGTCGCGCACGGCCTCGCCCACCTGCTTCATCACCCCCGTGTGGGAGCCGCCGGTGATGATCCAGGCCCCTGGGGACAGAGCAGAGCTGACGCCTGACGCCGGGGGCCCTGTGTGCCTTCAGGCCCTGCTCGGGGGGCTGTCTAACCGTCCTCAGGACCAGGACCACCGAGGAAGCCACAGCGAGATTCTGTCTCTGCCGCACAGCTCTGGGGGCCGAGGTCCCCTCCTGCCCGCTGCTGCCGCCCTGTCCTGCACTCGGGAACGCGTCTGTCCGGACTCTTCTACTCTGAGTCATAAATGTCCCTTCTCCCCCTCAGCTCTCGGGGCCTGAGTGGGGCGGTCTGCACCCCTGCTCCTGGCCACTGCCATGTGACCTACGAGGGCCCCGATAGGGCACACACTTCCACCCCCCCCCACCCCGGGTGGCCGGACCAGGGCACGGGCTCTGGGCACCACACGTGGGCGAGTGCCCTGAACACCAGGTCTTGGAGCCCTGCCCCTGCCCCCGCGGTCTTTGCCACGAGAGAGCAGGTCCCCGGCAGGCTCTGCTCCTCCAGCCCCTGTCCCGGACGGGAGGAGACACGGGATAGACCTGCAGCTGCCTCCTCGGACAAGGAGTGAAGTTCACTGTCACCGGGGCTGCGGGGACCCAGGGCAGCGCCGGCCACAGCACGCGGCCCGGCGCCCGGAGGTCAGCTGTGCGTGCCGCGGCCACGCGGAACCACCCACCACGCGGGGCTCTGGCTCTGGGCTGGGAAGCGGCAGCAAGGCCTTTGCCATTGAACCTCAGAAAGGTAACTGTCAAGACATGGCAAAACCGTCACCGTGATTACCTGGGGGACAGAGGAGCACCTGCTGGGCTCCCTGCCAAGGTCACCGCGCGCCTGGGGACGGTCAGCTGCAGGTAACCAAATCCCACAGGCGGCGGGAGTCCAGGAGACGAGGGCCGGGGAGACTCGGACGGAGCCTCACTCGGGGCAAAGGCCAAACAGCCAGCAGGGCCCTCGAGTGCTGCTCAAACCAGACCCTCCGGCCAGCGTCCTCCGGTGGCCCATCCACCTGGACCCAGCCTCCTTGCTCCCCTGCCATTGACCTGCCCCCTGTTGGCCCGCCCTGTGCTCACTGGAGGCGCAGCCCTGGGGGCCAAGAGGCCCCGAGGCAGTCACCTCATGTGTAAGAACTGACACCTAGTCCCGCCTTCCCAGACGTGAACTGATGGATTCCGTAACAGGGGCTTGGTTAACAGAGACCCCCACAACGGCCCCCCGGTGAGCAGGACCCCCTCCAGCCTCCTCCACCTGCCACCTGTGCCCTGTTAGCCCGCAGCTAACCGGGGTCTCCGAGGGGGCAGAGCAGGGGGCCACTCTCGGGAGCTGGCAGGATACGCGTCTGCCCCAGGAGTGGCGGCCGCTGAGGGCCGGGAGGGCGGGGCGGGTCCCCCGAGGGCCTCTCCCGTCCCAGCAGCCCTGGTGCTGCCTGCCCCGCCCACCATGGCACCAGCCCCCGAGGGCTACCTGTGGTCTGGGCCACCTTGACCAGGCCTCTTCGGAAGACACTCTTGAGCCGTGGCTTCATGTTGAAGTCCTTGGCCCCGCCCGTCACCGAGATGAGGAGGCTGGGGACGTCCAGGCCCCAATACCGGGTCATGAGGTGGTAGATCACGCCCGGGGGGGTGTCCTGGGAGAGGCGAACGTACTGCAGGGAAGTGACAGGACAGCAGGGGGTCCCTGTGTCAGCAGGTGGCCCAGCCCAGCCCCAGAGACAGCAGAGCAGCTGTGGGCCCCCCATCCCAGCCAGCCCGAGAGCCCCACCAGGGTGGACACCTCCTGCTCTGGGTCCAGATCCAGTGAGCAAAAGTGGCCGTGTGTCAGCTGGACATGGAGTGAGAGGCAGGGGGAGGGGACGAAGGCCCAGCGGATGACAGCCCCCGCTCCCACGACACCCTTCCTATCCCGCCTCTCCGCTGTGGGACACACCCACCCTGCTCCACAGGCACCTGCGGGTCTCCTGGGAGCCTCGTGAAGCCCCCGCCCAGCGCTGGCAAGGGTGGAGCCCTCTCTCCGGAGGTGCCAGGAAGGCCTGGCCGCCTCAGATCATGGAAGGTTGACATGAGTCCACAGCACAAGCGACAGAGGGGTGGAGACCAACCTTTCCCACTCTCTGGCCCAGGCCCGTGAAAACAATGTCGCCAAAGGCATCCGTTGGCATCTCCTGGACATGCTTCTTTGGGTCCCAGTCCTTGCCCTGCGAAGCGTGGGGCCTGGTGGCCTCCTCCAAGTGCTGCTGGCGCATGTAGCCGCACTCACACACCACCCTCCTGCAAAGGCCACAGGGTCACCGGAGGGAAGAGGCGCCCCTGTGCTCCCCGCTGGGCACGTCAGCCGGGCGGAGAGTCAGCCCCCCCAGCTGTGAGGCGGCGCCCCCGTGGGGAGCCGAGCCCTCCCTCCACTGCCAGCCAAGCATCAGCTCAGCTCAGGGGGTGTGGCCTTCCATCCCCAGGCGGCAGTGCCCCTCCCCCACAGACCCGCCCCGCGGGACCTGCTAAACCTCAGCACGCAGACTCATAACATCACACCCCACATGTCAAGGTTTCAGACTGAAAGTCACGATCGCACCAGGAACCAGGAAAGCCTCCACCAGAACAAGACAGCGGCCACCACGCCATGGTGTCACCACCGTTAGGATCATCCGGGAGGAGGGTAAGTCAGCGGCCAGTAGAGGGATCACGAACGCACTCGGAAAAGGGTAAATACAGAAAGTCTCAGCGGAGAAAGAGAAGTCATATCAAATGGAAATTTAAAAACTAAAAAAAAGCACTAATCAAAAATTTTTTAAAAACTCAGTGGATGAACTCAGCCACAGAATGAAGGTGGCAGAGGAAAGAATCCATGAACTTGAAGACAGAGCATAGAAATGACCCACTCTGAATGCCACAGAGAAAACAGACCTAATCAACAATGAAGTGCAAAGCCTCTGACCTGCAGAGCTGTGACCGAAGGTAGAGCAGGCACGTCACAGGGGCCCCAGGGAGAGGGGAGGAGGGGGCGCTGGAAACGTGTGCAAAGAAGTTATGACCAGTCACGATGAGACTGAGTTGTAAACCGAAGTGTCTACACCGCACGCCTAAAACCAACATAACCCTGTATGCTAATTACACTGGAATTAAAATTAAAAACTTAATAAAAAAATTACGACCCAATGGGAGCTTCCTAGGAATGCAAGGTTGGGTTATCACTTAAAAACAAATCAACATAGTTTATCATATCAGCAGAATAAGGGAGAAAAGCTGTCTGATCATTTGCACGGATGCACAGAGTGTTTTATGAAATTCAACACCCATTTGCAATAACACTGTCAGCAAAGCCAGAACAGACGGGAATCTCCTCAGCCTGGTCCGAAGGCATCTGTGAAGAGCCCAGTGCTAACATCAGACTCGGGGATGAAAGGCTGAGCCCTTCAGTACTAACACTGTGCGCAAGACAGTGGTGTCCACCCTCAGCCCTGGGACGCAGCAGGGCACCAGAGGTCCCAGCTAATGGAGTGGGCAAAGGAGAGGAGAGGGTACGGGAAAGGGAAGGGGAGGCGAGGGGAGGGGAGGGAAGACACACATATAGAAAAAGAAGTAAAATTACCTTCATCCACAGGTTACATAACTCTGTGTGTAGAAAACCCTAAGGAACCTACAAAAGGCTGTAAGACCGACGATAACTCTCACAAGCTTGTAGGGTATGAGATCAATAGAAATAAATCAAGTTTATGTCTGTACAGAAGTAACAAACAATTAGGACAACTAGGAAGTGAAATCGGGGCGCCTGGATGGTTCAGGCCGTTAAGCATCCAGCTTCAGTTCAGGTCGTGATCTCACAGTTCGTGGGTTCAAGGCCCGCAGCTCAGAGCCTGGAGCCGGGTCCGATTCTGTGCCTCCCTCTCTCTCTCTGCCCCTCCGCCACTCGCGCTCTGGGTCAGTCTCTCAAAAATGAATAAACATTAAAAATCTTTAAAGAAAGTGAAACCAAAACAAAATACTAACCTGTAATAGCAAAGAAAAATAAACAGTGGCCCAAACTTCCCGCCTTTGGAGAGAAGACATAAATTCTACAGGTTCAAGAGTCTGAGGGAACAGCAAACAAGGAGGCGCAGAGAGGTGTGCGCCGGAGGCAGGAAGCCAAACTCCATCCGCGACAGACAAAGGCAAAGTCTCGGAAGCAGCAAGACAGAAGGGATCCTTTGCCTCCTGGGGGAGGGTAACCCACATAACAAACAACTTCTCATCAGAAATCAGAAAAAAGCACAAGGCGGGGGAGGGGGTGCGCCTGGGAGGCTCGGTCAGTTGAGTGTCTGACTCTTGGTTTCAGCTCAGGTCACGGGCTCATGGTTCACGGGCTCGAGCCCTGAGCTGGGCTCCAGGCTGACAGGGAGGACCTGTTTGGGGTTCTCCGTCTCTCTCTCTTTGCCCCTCCCCTGCTCATGCTTCATGTTCTCTCTCTCTCTCTCTCTCTCTCTCTCTCTCTCTCTCTCTAAAAATAAACGAATAGACTTAGAAAAACTTTAAAGAAGTACAGGAGGAAGTGGCCACATCGTTTTCAGGAAGCCCCAGCCCAGAGTCCCGCACTCAGCAAACATGTGATGCACCCGTGGAGGGAAGGGGGACGTTCTCGAATGGAGGGAACCGGCGGAAATCTGTCATCAGCAGGGCTACCCTCCGAGGTGGATGAGGGAAAGGCAGCGAAAGAAAAACCTTAAAATGGAAAACTGAAATGGCAGACATAAGTCCTAACATATCAAAAATCACACTGAATAGGACGTTCTAAATACACCAATTTTTAAAAACGCAGATTTTGCAGAGTGGCTGGAAAAAGTAAGGCCCAATGATTTATTGTCTACAAAAATCTTGCTTCCAGTGACAGAGGCAAACAGAGTGACTGCGCCACTTGGCCGTAAAGAGGTGCAGACTTCAGATCCACACGACAACCCAAATGGGTCCCGAAGGCATCGCGCTGGGTGGAAAAGTGGAAGGATCACAGGCGGTGCGATTCCTTACATGACACTCGGAGCGGCCACCTTGCAGGGATGGAGCCCAGGCTTGCGGCCGCCAGGGGCTCCGGGCGGCGGGGCAGGGGATGAAGGGGGGACCAGGCTTGGAACCCGGGAGCTGTCCCCGGTATCTAGCAGCTCTACAGCGTCCCAAAATCTAGGATTATTCCCGAGTGAGAAGGGGGAACGCCCCACTTGGCGCAGACTCAAAGAAGCAGACGCAGGCCGGTGTCGGGCCCGGCTGCCCCCGGGAGGCGCTCGGGAGACCCGGCCTCCGGGACCCCCGCTCCGTGCTCCGCTCTCCCCCCAGCGGCGCCTCCTTTCTGCTGTGACCTCCCCTCTGTTCGCAGGTGAGACCTCTTCACGCCTTCACCACTACCTGCTGGGCTTCGGGGGAGAGAGGAGGTACGTGTGCACTCTCTACCTCGTTAAATTGGAAGTTACCAACTTTTAGGTTCTGACGTCTCATTAGTGTCAAGTGACCTGAAAGACGAGATACAGAGGAGAGGAAGCCAGCAGCCGGAGGCCAGGCGGGTCCGGGGCCCGGTGGGCGCGGGGGAGAGACGCTGGGCTGCCCCGTTCCGACGCTCTCCATTTCTCCACCGTTAGCGGGGAGAACAGTGCATCCTCTGACCCCCACCCTACAGATGCCTTGAGGGTCTAAAGAGGGTCTAACTAGCCAGGCAGAGCACCGAGGGCAGGTTAAGACACCACGGCCGGCCCTGCACCCAGGGCTCCTGGGCTCCTCCAGGGCTGTCCCTCCTCCTGGCAGGGGCTGCAGGGGCTCCCAGCGCTCTGAGCACAAGGCCCCCAGGGAGAGCTCGGAGCGTGCCCTCTGACCTCCCCCACCGACCCCTCAGGGAGACCCAAGGCACTTGCAGACCTGCAGGGATCTCGGGGTGCACGTTATGTGTGGTGTGACCCCCTCAACTTATGGGCAAAGGTGGGCAGTGTCACCAGGATGAGGCCCCGCACTGCCCCGGGCTTTCTGTTAAGTCTTCAATGGCCTGAGGCGGTCACCCCCTTACCTCGTCTCTGAGCCGCCCCCCACTGCTGAGATCGGATCTGAAATCTACGACGCTTCCCTAACTGACACAAGGCAGGAAAGTACACGCAGTCCGCTGGCCCAGAAATGAAATAATCAGAGTTCCTGCTGAGGCCCTGGCCCAGACGGGCATGGGCAGGGGTGCCAGCCCCAGCCCCAGGGGGAGGACTGAGCCTGGGGGCACGCTCTCCCCTTCTGGGCCCCTCCGTGCAGTCTGGAGAGGCGCCTCGTCTTACTAATCACGCCTCGTCCTGAAGAAGGCTTCTGAAGCATCCACTTGGTGTCTGTGTTTTGTGGGTGAGGATCCCAGAGAGGGGCGCCGACGCGCCAAGGCCATGGGCATGGGGGAAGGTCTGGGGTGGCCGTGGTAGGAAGGGAAATGAGTCAGATGTGGGCAGAGCTGAGAAGGCCCTTCAGGACGTGGGACTAATGAGATCACGGAGGTGTGGGGGAGGAAGGTGGGGCTCAGGTCTGGAAGGGGTGGGGGAGGCACATTCGATGGAAATATATAAGGTGTATAAATAAATCTGTTCCAAGGCTCCATTCGTGACGGGGGAACCTCCCCCACCCTCTCCTCCCTGGTCCTCACTCCATTCTCAGGAGGGAACATGCCCTCCCCATCCACTGGAGGAAGCCCTTGGATTGGTGAGATGAACAGGACCCTGCCCAGGACCCAGCCCCCCGCAGGCCGGGGCCCGCACTCTGCAGGGGCTGCTTGCTGGGCTGGCCGTGCGAGGGGCTTCCGGAGCGCTCTGCGTTCCCCAGCCCACTGGTCCCGGTCTGGGCAGAGGACGCGGTCGGTGCTCAACACCCGCCTTCCCCTGGGGCCGGGAATTCCGGGGGTGCTGGGCAGAGGCGCCCACGGCATCAGCCCCCAGGACTAACCCCCAGCGCCGAGGCCCCAGGGGCTTTGCACACGGCTTGCTGCGTTCTTCCCTGCTGGCTCGGCCTGGGGTGGGGGCCAGGGGGCCGAGGTCGCCAGCCTGCACACGTCTTCCCTGCCCAGCCTGCTGCGTGTCCCTGCGCTGTGACACTGTCCTAGAGGTCTTAGCGAATCCCTGAACACAGAGGGTGCCTCAAGGACCCGGAAACAGCCTACGCTACCCACCTCCGACTCGCATCAGAACCCTGTTCTCTCTGGGGTCTGCCTGCCCCAGGGAGCACCTCCGGCTGCGTTCCTTGTGGCTCCACGTGGGAAGCATGGGGGGCCGGTGGGCGGCAGGTCGGGGACACGCTGCCTGCCTCCATGCCTGTCCGGGCGCCGGGCAGCCACCAGACCCCATGTGGTCCCGGATCTCGGATCTCAGAGCAGGGAAATAGGAGACAATGCCCACTTCTTCAATCAACGGGCTCCAGGGAGCAGTCTGCGGGCCAGGGGGCCTCCAGGCAGAGGGCTGGGAACCGGGTGCCCCCAGGGCATCCACCACACCCGTGAGTCCCCAGGGAGCAGAGTCCAGCCGGCCTCGCACAGCTGCCCCTCCCCGGGGGCCTGCAGCAACCTGCCTCCCCGCCCAGCTCGGACCCTACCCCAGCTCCCACTCATTCACAGGTTCGGGAACATGATTTAGGAAACTGCTTTAAGTCATACGACGCGACTAATCAGGAAACTGGTACTTGTGTCATTCTGACTGCTGTAAGCTCATTACACAACGCACAACACACAACACCGGACGAGAAACCCTCTCTAGGTGCCCCCGTCTTTCCGGCCATCACTGGGTCCCGGGCTCCCCGGTCCTCAATGTAACACGTGAGTGGCCAAGCCAGCTCCCCGTCGCAGCTTCCTTGCATCAAACCTGATGCTAGTAAGCCTGCTTCTGGAAATTTCCAGAACCAAACGCATCCTGGGCACGATTCCTTCAAAGCAGGAAAGAGGCACTAAAGGAGCAGGAAGCCCCATGTCAGCCCCAGCTCCCGGCGGAGCCCGGCCCTCGCTGGCCCTTGTCAGCATCCTCCTCTGGCGGGTAACTCAGAGCGAAGAAGGGTCCTGGGCTTGATGGCGGCGCCTCCAGAACCCGAAAGCTGGAAACCAGAAGGGCTCTGAAGCCATGAGTCCTGGATGCGACGAGCCTATTATAAAATAATGAAACCTGGGGACCTGGATGCCAAGCGCTCTCTGCGCATCGTCAGAGCGGGCGGCGTGGCTCCGACTCCGATTACACGCCCAGCCCACCGGGCTCACCAGCCTCCTCTGGCTCAAGGCTCTGCTCCCGGGACGAGAGGGGAGGACTCGTCTCTGAATGGGTGCCAAGCCGGGGGCGTGAACCCCGACCCCTTGGTGAGGGCACCGGGAATATGACAGGGCCCGGGAACGGCATCGCCGGTGGTGACCCCTCCTGCCTGATCCGCGTCCTAATCCCTCTGCCTTCCCCGCACAGACACGTGGGGGCTGGAGGCCTTCTGGCCGCCGTGGGAAGTGGTGGAGTGACTGTGCCCCCACGAAGCCACGCCATCTCGGCACGTGATGGACTGGTAGGAAGAGAAGAATGTGGAGCCTGGTGGAGGGAGGGGTTACATCCCGGTGCAGTCAGGGAGGGCTGCATGGCAGAGGCGGCATCTGCAGCAAGCATTCACGAGGTGCCGAGGAAGGCGAAGAAGGAAGAGTGGGGTCCGCTGCGGCACGGCTCCGTCGCGGACAGGGGGAAGTGCTACCGCAATCCACGCTCCGTGCCCCCTCAAGGCCAAGGACTCAGCGCGCCTCCTGGAGGTTCCCCGAAGCTGCCCGCAGCCCCCCGGCTCCCGGGCGGCCCTGCTGGGGAGCCAGCGGCCTGGGAGTGAGACGTCCGGCCGCGTGGAGGCGGAGCGGCCTCGGCTGCCCGTGGAGGTGGCCTTGGCGGTCCCTCCAGAGCCACAGGCCCCACAGCGGCCCTGACTGGATTGGGCACCCTCCCTGGTGAGGGGCCGGGACAGGGGATTTTCCCCGGGTTCTTGTAGAGTCCCCGAGCCCTGCGACACTCTCCACTCCAGAGGGAAATGAATGTTCTAGAGGCGTGCAGTGCTACACGTGCCCAGACAACCAAGTCCAAGTCCAGGCGCCACCGCGGAGCCGTCCCCTATGACCCTGGACCAGGCCCCTGGTCTCTGCACCTCGTCTGCGGGGTGGATGAGACGAAGTGGCTTGCTCATGGCAGGCCTGGGGGGCATGGAGCGGCAGTGAGCGTCCAAGGCCACGTGGACACGGGACTGGGCCCACCAAGGCCACGCCACGGACACACGGACACACAGACACAGGACTACGCCCGCCAAGGCCACGCAGACACACACAAACCCCGACAGAGCCCGCCGGGCCCCGGCCCCGCCGTGGGAACGGGGGAGGGGCGGCCACACTAACTGGCCACCTACCCGGCGTCCGACAGCTTGGCGCTCTCCACGAAGTACACGCACTCCTTCTTCTTGATGTTTTCAGGGATCCACGAGCTGAGGTTTTCTTGCTGAGGATAAAAAGGGCGCTTTGAGATCCCCGGATAGTCACGTCAGGCCCGTTCGGGACAGCAAACCCTACGCCACCCTTGGATACGTCTGGGCTCCTGGTCCAGCTTCATGGCACCTTTCCTGGAGACGTGAGGGGGCCCTGGCCCAGGCTCGCAGGTGTGGGAGGACAGCCCTGTGGGACCACTTCCTCTTTTGCCCTATTTGAGTAGCACTGCCCTTTACAGTTTCTCTGCCCTCCTCGGGACGGAAGCGGTGCGGCGGGTAAGCGTCTGGACACCTCCGTCCTTGGAGAGACGGCAGCCAGCGCCCCCTGCCCACCCGCGCAGGGGCCGTGGAGGTCAAACGTGCCCTCGACACCGCCTCGTCGCGGGCCTTCGGGGATCTAGCCCAGGACATCGGTGGTGCGCAGGCCCTCCCGGTGACGTCGGGGCCATAAAGTCATTGCACAGTGACGTCAGGGGCTACGTTCGGCTTCCAGTGAGTCTGCCCAGGGCAGGGCTGTAGGGCTGAACTAGCGCCACCCAGCCAGACCAAGAACAGGGAGGGGCCGTGTGATCCAGGGAGGGGGCGGACCTGGCCACTGACCGTTCTCTCCAGGTCCCCTCCCCCAGCTCAGCGGCGACTCTGCCCGAGCAAGAAACACGCCCCTCCCTGGGTGGTCACCGTGCCCCACAGGGGCCCTGGGGGACCCGGCCCTGGCCACCAAAACCCACCTTCTCACTGTTGCCGAACAGGTTCTGCGACCTCCTGACCTTGCACAGACTGCTGTTACTGCGCCGGAGATTGGGGACCACGCCCGGGTCAGCGACCCTCCTGGGCGGCACCCCGAAGCCCTCCTCCTGCTTGGAGCCGGCTTTCCTCAGGGCTGGGGGCTCCATCGTGAGGGCTGCCTCCGCCCTCCCCCAGGATGCCTTTACTCCAGCTGGAGAGGCTGAAGGTTCTGGAAACACACCACGGAGGGCTGCCGGAATAGACCAGAGAGGGAAGTGAGGCAGGTGTCCTGAGCACGGAGCGCAGGCTTCCTGGTGGGGGGCCCTGTCCATTTGTTGGTCCCCACTTGTTCCCGGCCGCCCCAGCCCTGTCCCCCAGGAGGAGCCCCTGGGCCGTCTGGAAGCATGTGCACACCCCCAGGGCCCCAGATGCCCACTTGTGATAGTGGCGAATCCAGGTCACCATCAAGGGCCAGAGAAGGCGCCCCACCCTCACCCATGAGGCTGCCCTCCCAGCACAGGCCCAGAGTGCAAGCGCCTGGGGGGCAGAAGGATTCCAGGGGGGACCCCCAGCTGCCCTGCACCCCTCCCGTCTCAGGCCCAGCCCTCCCAGTTCCCACAGCCCCACGTGCCGCTGCAGCTGGGCCCCCGTGGCCAGGGTTGGTGGCGCCTGTGTGATACCATCACTGCCAGTTTGAAGAGTAGGCAAGCCTGGGGCTCGGCCACCTCCACCCAGATTTTAACAGATGGGGCCACCCGGAGCCTTGGGCACCTGACCCGGGGAGAGGGCCACTGCCAAGGCGACGTCCAGCGGAGCCCTGGGGTGGGGTAACCCCAAACCAGCAAAGCCACTGGCGCGTCTCCAGCCCAGGAGAGCTGCAGGGTGGGCTGTGTCCAGAAAAGCCATCGGGCAGGACCACCAGGCCGGGGCCCTAAGCTTTAGATTTGCTTGGGCCCCGTCACCCCTTCCTTCTCTCTGGCTGCTCCCCTTGGGAGTGGGAGGGCCTGCCCTGTGCCCCACCATTGCATGCGGGACAGCTCACAGCCGGAGAGGATTTGGGGGCTCCCCTGCCCCTGACTCGGGTGAGATCTAGACCAGACTTTGGAGTAGATGCTGGACTGAGTTAAAACCTGGGCTGTTGGGAGGGAGGGAACGTATTTCTCAAGCAAGAAGGACATGAATCTGGGGTCCGGGAGCGGGCTGCGAGGGTCTGCATGTGCGCCCTGAAGTTCATGTGTGGAAACCTCCCCCCAGAGGTGATGGCGCTCTGAGGGGGGAGTCTTTGGGAGGTGACTGCGCCCAGATGACTGGGGTTCGTGCCCTTAAGAAGGTGGCCCCAGGGAGCTCCCTCGCCCCTTCCCTGCCACGAGGACAGAAGTCTGCAACCCAGAAGGGGACCCTCACCCCCGTGCCGCCACCCTGACCTCAGCCGCGCAGCCTCCGGGGCTGTCAGAATAAACCACTGCTGTTCACAGTTACAGTGGTGGGGACACACCGAGACAGGACAGCATGTGCCTCCCGGGGGCGCTGGGGGCGCTGGCGCTGGTGGAGCAGGTCAGGAAGCCTCACAGCTGCGGGACCCTCCCGGGGCCATCGCCATCCTAGAGAGGAGCTCACTCGGCCCGCAGCCCGCTTCCCAGGCAAGCAGTTAAGCGAGAAACGTTCCCAGGTGACAGCAGAGGGACACATGGCTCCAGACACCCAGCCGGGCTGCAGGGGGACCCAGACCAGAAGGGGTTCTTGCCCCCAGGACAGGGCACTGGGCGGTGGGGAAGCAGGTGTGCACCAGAAAGGCCTCCGCCTGAAGATGCTCTCGGGTGCTTCCCTCCTTGGTCCCATTGGTCAGACCCCCATCGGGGTCTAGTAGAAACTTTGTCAAACTGCAGCTGCCTGCAGATCCAGGAAACTAGTCAACACCACGTCCCTGTCCAGCGCCCACCAGACCCCTGCGGGGCAGGGCCAGGAGCCACGCACCACGGTCCCTGCTGGCTGCCTCCGGCCTGGGGATGCTGACTGCCCCTTCCCTCCCCTCCCCCTCCCCTCCCTTCCCCTTCCTCCCCCCTCCCCCACCCCTCCCCCATCCAACAGTCTGGGCCCTGGAAGAGTCTGGAAACCCAGGGCTGATGGTGACCTTACAAAACCCCCATCCACCTTCTCCGGGGCTGCCCCTCAAATCCACCCATTGGTTGCTTTCTTCACATATCACCAGAGAGCAGCCATAAGTCTCCACGTACAGTGGCAAAGGTGTGTGTGAGGAACACTGAAAGTGGGGGCGCCTGGGGGCTCAGGGGGTTAATCATCTGACTCTTGATCATGGCTCAGGTCCCGATCTCACGGTTTGTGAGTTCAAGGCCCGTGTCAGGCTCTGCGCTGACAGTACGGAGCCTGCTTGTGATTCTCTGCCCCTCCTCTCTGCTCTCTCTTTCAAAATAAATAAATAAACTTAAAAAACAAGAGCACTTTGAAAAGTAAATGACTTCCAAGAAGACAGGCACATAGATCCATGAGTAGACAGAACACGACAGCACAGAGGCCTGGGCTTACGGTCTCGCAAAATGCACATCTAGGGGTCGCTGCAAAATTCTTTCAACTTTGCTGTATGTTTGGAAATTTTTATTCAAAAAGTAGGAAAAAGGGGCGCCTGGGGGGCTCAGTCAGTTGAGCGTCCAACTTCGGCTCAGCTCATGATCTCACCATTCTTCAGTTTGAGCCCCGAGTCGGGCTCTGGGCTGACAGCTCGGAGCCTGGAGCTGCTTCAGATTCTGTGTCTCCTTCTCTCTCTGCCCCTCCCCTGCTCATGCTCGGTCTCTCTGTCTCTCTCTCAAAAATAAACAAACATTTAAAAAATATATAAATAAAAAATATAAATAAAAAGTAGGAAAAAACCAAGGACACAATCAACAGATTTAAAAAGTAGAACATAATGGTATAAACACTATAATAAATATAAAAGTGTATCTATATAAATGTTTCAGAAAAACAAACAAAAAATGCACACCTGTAAATGTCCTTTGGCACAGGACCCCCATAGGAATGGGAGCTGTTGCCATGGAGTGAGGGGGCCCGCAAGGGACAGAGCCACAGGGGGTGGATGTCCAAATGCAGAGCAGAGGAGTGGGAGGGGCCACGGGAGTGAGCACAGGTGCACGGGTTGGGGCCACACAGTAGCTCTCGAGCCCAGGTGGCCCCCATCCAGCCTCCTGCATCCAGGGGTGGTTCGCTGGGCCCCTGGCAGTATCGGGAAGAGACACTAAGTCCAAACGGAACAAAAGTCCTGAGGACTGTGCTTCACAGCAGCCCCCAGGGCCCAGGACCCTGGGAACTCACAAAGACAGGGTCCTGACCCCAAATCCCACCCACCGCAGCCCAAAAGGCTCAGCCAACAGACTCTGCGAGGCTATTCAGGGCACATCGGCCAGACGTCTCCTCTGCCCCCCTTTCTCCTCTCTTTCTAAACCATGTGCCTGCTCCCTGCCTCCCCAGGTCAGGCATCCTTTGAAATCCCTGCTGGGAAAACATTTTCCAGACTATAAATAGCAATACACCCCATCAAAGGAAGTATCTGCCTTGGGCTTTGTGGCCTAGAGGTGGGTGGGGGTGAGAAAGTTGTCTAAGAGGGGCCAAGTTCCTGATCTCCCCAAGTGGGAGCAAGGCACCCCGGAAAGACCTCACCCTGGCCCTGTCGCAAGGCCTGTGCCCTGACGCCGCAGTCCAGCGGGTGCGCCCACCGCCTGCAGCCTGGGTCCCTGCGCCCCGCGCTCCCGCCTGCGCCCCACACCCGCCAGCAGCCTGGGTCCCTTCACCCCACGCTCCCGGGTCCCTGTACCCTGCGCTGCCGCGACCCAGGGCCGCATCCCCACCCCGGACTGGCACTCGACCCTGCGCCCCTGTGGCGCCCCAGTTTGTGCCCCGCGCCCGCAAAAGCACCCGGGCCAACACCTAGGTCCCCGATACGACAGCGCACCTGTGCCGGCAGCCGGGCCCCTCCTCCCACCCCACCCCCCTGCCCCTCC
>NC_043704.1:1769508-1780147 GCF_006229205.1 Suricata suricatta
GCGGTCCGCGTCCCCTGCAGCGCGCTCTGCGTCACTGGCCCGGAGCGCTCAGCCTGCGGGCCCGCGCCCTCCAGCGCCAAGGACGGGCCGGCACGGAGGCGCCCCAGCGGAGCAGACCCCCGGACGGGCTCCTGAGGGACAAGCAGACAGCTTCTCCTTGAAAGGCGCGGTGGCAGCAATCCTCCCAAGCCCCTAACCGCACCGGGCTGGGAGGGGACTGGGGGCGGGGGTCAGCCGGTGGGCGGGGCAGGAGACCCCAGTGCTCCTGGGGCCTGGGGCCCACTTACCCTACAGACCTCAGGGCGCTCCTCCGCTGAGATTCCTGCAGCTACCGTCTTCCAGGAAGTCCCCGAAGCCCGGAGACCACTCCCCTTAAGGCAGAGCCCAGGGGGCAGAAAAGATCTGACCTGACGGCACCCCTGTGGCAGGTGCTGGCTGTGGGGCCCACAGATGTCCTAACTCCACCCTGGTGGGACTGCCCCTTCTCAGCCCTCCTGGCTGGGGGAAGGATAAGGATTGACTCCCCGCCCCCATGGACAACAACAGCAGGTGATCCCAGCTTTCCTGAAGGTCCACATCACCCCCACTGTGCCCTCACCTCCCAAAGGCCACTGCCCTCTCCTTCCCTGACACCGGCCCACCAGGCCCCCCAGCCACTCCTGGGCCCTGCACCTCTGCTGGCTCACTGACCACCCCACCTAGTGCCCAGACTCCCGTCCCTGATGCCCTCTGCTGGGGCCCGGCCTTTATCTGCCCTGCCTCCCCACAAAGGAGCGGCCCCCAGAGCCCCCGTCTCAGGACCCCACCCGCTGGAGGTCCCTGCGCAGCTTGCTGCCAGAGCCCATCAGAGGCACAGGGTGTCAGAACCCCCTGCATTGGGCACCGCTTGATGGAGTTCCCAAGACACTTCGGTAGGTGGTCGGGGCCTTCCTCCAAAGCAGCTGGCACCTCGGAGTGGGTAGCCCTGGGGGCGCGGCGGCCAGCTCGGGGCTCTCTCCCAGAGGAGGCGCCCGCCCTGCCCCTGCTGCATTCTCAGAGTCCCGCGCCCCGGCACGCCACAGGTGCCCGCCGCAGGCCACGGAAGCAGAGACCCACCAGCGTCTGCAGCTGGCTACTTGCCGTGCGCCCAGACTCGGCCAGCGCTCCTTCCCCACGGTGCCTTCTGGCCTGAGAGCCACCCCCTGATCAAACGCAGACGGTGGAGGGTCCGTTAATATTTCATGAGACAGCAATCACCGCGGAGCTCCAGGGGCCGGCGCGGGTGGTCTGACTTTGGATTCCGAGTATCCCCAGGGTTAAGGGGAAGCAGTACATGAAGCAGGCTGCTGGCCAAACAGCTGCGCTCATGTCCCCCCTGTGGCTCCTTCCCTTCTAGAAAAAACCACACATTTCACAAGAAGGCCACATTCCGTCTGCCAGGATGCCATTGCAAGAGGAATTATGAAACATCCTCCCCATAAAAATAAAAAGGCATTTGACCATAAAGCAGGAACACAGCAAGTTCTGGTTTTGATTGAGACTTGGGTCAAGTTCAGATGAAGGAAATGCAGAGGACGTTTTCACGGCATGGACAACCTGCCCGAGGTCAAAAGCTCTGGCAGCCAAAAGAAAACCTCCATTAGTGAAAATCAGTGGAAAAGAGGGCACACTGTGGTCGTGAATAATACACAGGAGCCGAGAAACACGGCTGCTGGGGTGGGTCCAGGGGTGGGGGGAGAGCACGGCTGGAGTCCGGGGGCGGGGGTAGGGGTGCTGCAAACATCTTCTGTAAGGCCACCTGCCTGGTAAATGCTTTAGGCTTCGCAGGACCAGGAGCTGCGTTTTAACGACTCAACTCTGCCCTCTGCAGCCGGGAGGCAGCATCAGCCACGGGTACATGGTGGGGGGGGGGGCGTGTGCCAATAAAACTTTATTTACAAAAAACAGGTAGTAGCTGCGGTTTGCGGACACCTGGCCTAGGCAGAGCACTAGCAGAAGTGGGGAGACCATCATCCCTGCATCTCAGCACGTCTGAGGTCGGCAGATCATCTGCATTCTGGGAACGGTTTCTCAGAAAGGACGGACGAGATGTGACAGCGACAGGGGAGCAAATGGGCGCAGGGGCCAAGGCCCCACACCATGTGCCTGCCCGAAAGCCGGAACAGGCAGCGAGTTTCCACACAACAGGTACGGGGACCGAGCTGGGAGGGACGCTGACGCCCAAACAATCTCAGGACACTTTCATTTTACTTTATTTAAAAAAAAATTTTTTTTTAGTATTTATTTATTTTTGAGAGACAGAGACAGCATGAGCCAGGGAGGGGCAAGAGAGTAGGAGACACAGAACCTGAAGCAGGCCCCAGGCTCTGAGCTGTCAGCACAGAGACCGACGGGGGGCTCGAACCCACGAACTGTGAGTTCATGACCTGAGCTGAAGTCAGACGCTCAACCCACTGAGCCCCCCAGTGCCCCTCTCAGGGCACTTTTATATGAGCGCCTGCAGGCTGCTCCTCTCTCTGCCAGCGTGTCGTGGGGTCTGCCGCAGGGGTCTGGAACATGTCTGCAGCCCGTCCTTCCCGCCCCCTCCCAGCGCCGGCCGGGGCCCCCCTCCAGCAGAGCGGTCAGCAAGGTGTATTCGTTTAGCGCATGCCCTCATTGCAAAGCACCTCGCCAAGCCCCCCACGCCCGTTTGCAGGCCTCGCGATGCGCTGTGCCAGGCCTTCTTGTGCCCGTTCCCTGGTGAGGGATCTGTGACTCAGGGAAACTAAGGAACTTCCCTGGCCCCCTGGCAGGGTCAGACCCAGCGTCCATCCTCACCCACCCGTCCCTCGTCGCTGTCTCCCGGGGGCCACGCCATGACCATGAAGCTTGCTGCCCGCAGCCTCGTGACCGAGCTCAACCCTGCTCAGGTCCCCAGAGATGGCAGCCCCGGCCCGCAGCCTGACCTCACGAGGGGCCCCGAGCCAGGCCGGCCGCCCAGCGGCCCGCTGATTCCCATCCCTCAGGGACTGCGAGGAGGTAATGTCTCCTGTTGTGAGCTGCTAGGTTTGGGGCCATTTGTTACACAGCTGAGGATAACTGATACGGTTTGAAAGGTTAGATGGTGGAGCCTGAGGCAGGGCGGACGGAGAGAAGGGGCGCCGGGGCAGAAGCTGGGGCAGGTCCCAGCCATTTCCCAGGCTGTGCGTCGTCAGAGCACGCTAGCCAGTGGGCCCCGCGTGGACTCCCTCACCCGACACAGAGAGGAGGGTGCCCTCAACCGTATTTCTCGTGCCGCAGTCTCGGGGAGACCAGGCCTCCGAGTCCTGGGGGCTCCTGGGAGGCTCTGAGGCCGGGTGGCCCTCCAGCTGTGCACCCAGAGCCACAGGGGCCTGTCTTTGTACCCCAGCAGTGACAGGCCGGGGGCCGTGCCTGGGAGGGTCTCGGCTGAGAGCTGAGGCAGAGCTGAGGCAGAGCACAGGGAGGCCGCGTCCCCGGAGGAGAACCGGGCAGGAGGAAGGTATGCGGGCCTGGGGACGGTCAACCCCGGGGTGACCTGTTAGCTAGCCACAGTTTCTGCAGCCATCGGAGAACAGAACTCACACCTGTGTGCGGGGGGGGGGGGGGTCCTCCCTCCCCACCAAGGATCTTCTCTGCCACCGTCCAGCCCAGACGCCTCAGTCCAGTCCCCTGTGGGGCAGCCCCCGGGAAGAGGGCGGAGTGGTCACCTGCAGGGAGGAGAGCAGGCCCCTCCCTGGGTCCCTGTCAAGCCTGCTGGGACAGCACCATCGCCCAGAATGCATAGGGGCCAGGACCCCGGCAGAGGGAGGACCACACTTCCCAGTTCCCGGTCCCAGAGGCCACCTGGCAGCAGGACGTCCCTCCCACTCCCCCTCCAACCCAAGGGCTTCAAGGCGCCATAAGGAGGAGACGCTGTAGGCATAGCTTCCAGAAGCTTGCAGCAGGCCAAGGGGAGCCATGCGGGTCTGGGACACGGTGCAGGCAGACATGAAGCTCGTGATTCAGCGGGGCTAGAAGCAAGGGCAGGAGACTGTCTTATGGTAGCCCGGGCCACATGGGAGTCCTGTGAGCAGAGCCCCAGAGTGACTGCGGGGAGAGGGAGGTTCCCCGGGAATAAGGAAGTGGGGGCAGAAGGCGAGGCATGTTCGGGCTGTCACCTTTCCCACAGCGACCACCAGCCTGACACAGCAGTTCCCTTTTTCTCTGATGTCCCTCTGGGTCACCTCCCCTCCCTCACTCCCATTATCCACCTTGGGCATGTGGCTCAGGCTAGAAACCCGGGCTTTGCCCAGCCAGCCGCAGAGCCGGATTCGGGGTGCATAGGACTGATGCCAGGCCAGTCCCCAAACAGGCGTCCGAGTCACTGGGAAAAGCTTGCTTTCTGCTGGACTCAAGCGGCCAGCTGCAGGCCTGAAGCAGAGGGTCGACCGCGTCCGACCGACGTCAGTAGTGGGGCTGGGCCCCACCAACGAAGACCGAGGCCCTGGATCCAGCCACACTTGAAGCCACGACCCTTGGCTTCTTGATGACACGAACCAGTGTTTCAGTCTTGGTTCAAGCAAGTTTGTGCGGCGTTGCTGCCTGGGTCGGGGCTCATTCCAGAAGCAGGAGCCCTGGGAGCGCGCACAAGAGGACACGTGTTACAGCAGCCCCTCTTCACACAGCTGTGGAAAGGAGCTAGGGACACAGAAGCCCAGGAGGAACTGGAGAAGGGGATGGAGAAGCAGTTCTTCCAGGGCGGGGGTGGGGCGATAGGGGGCAGATGCAGGGGAGGGAGCCTACAGGGGAGCTGGGGAGCTCAGCGTGCCCAGCCCGGGACGTGGGACCACAGGGGAGGAGGATGGAGAGGTCTGTGGACAGCGGAGGCCTCTGCAGAGCTCTGCCGCCCCGTGAGTTTGCAGCAGCAAGGGATGCTGGCGGCAGGGAAGGCCACCTCCGGCGAGGAGAAGACACACTCCAGGGAAGAACCGGGCCCCCCAACCCCACCCGTCCATCTCTCCTCATCTCTGCCCAGGACAGACTTCCCTGATGTCCTCGACCTTCCAAAGTGGAAGCTACGCGGAGAAGGGAGCTCTGGGAATGCACCGTGATGCACCCAAACCACGCACTTGTACTTAGCAGGCGAAGAATCCTCGCTCCACGAGTGTCACCTGAGTCACCAGGACCTTCAGCCGGTTCACAGTCCGACCACCCTCTTGAACAGCCACACAGGTGGTGGGGGCTGCAGAGTCCCCCAGAGGCCCCCAGGCGCACCTGTCTCCTTCCTCCCTCTGTGTGGGGGCCTGACAGGGGCGGTCCTCAAATTCAGCTCAGAAGGTGATTCTTGCCAGAGGCCCAGGCCGTCTGGACTTAGGGACAAACGGTTCCTGGTCCCCAGTGAGTAGTGCAGGGAAATCCACATACCCTGAACCACATACTCTACTCCAGGCAGATCCGTGGGGCCCCCACACCAGCCCCCGTCCCGCCCATCCCCTGCACAGAGCCCTTGAGCTGCAGCCCCGTTGCTGAGAGCTGGGGCCTATCCCACAGCCTCCCTGGCGTGGCTCACACCCCACCTGGTCTGGTCCCTTCACCTGGGCCGCACCAGTCCTGGTGGGAGGAGGGGCCATCTTAGCCAGGTGGGGACACGCAGGGCCAGCAACCACGGAGCCCCCTTCCCACGCGCCACTGGCTCACAGCCGCAGCCCACCGTGCCTGCCCGGTGCCCGGCCCGCCCTCCCCAGAACCAGCTTCTGCAGACGCCTGCTTCCACCTGCTGGCAGCACGTCATCCACACCTCGGTCATTCCCTCCTGTCACCTGATGTGCCTCCCAGGTCAGGACAGCCAGAAGCCCTGTGCAAGCTTGCTCAGCCGGGGCCTCGTGGACGCTTCCTGCCCCTCTTCAGGAGGCTGGCCTCCTGTCCTGCCCTGACACCTGGACAGGACTCCCAAGCCTGCTACTCGGGCCAGGGTCCATCCGAGAGCGCCGACTGGCACTATTTACGGGCGTTCTTCCTCCTCAGAGAACACCGCTGCTCTCTGCTGCCTGGGGGGGGCTCACACACCATTTTGGGGGGCCGCCTCGCCCATGCATGGATGAGGGGGGCCTCGGGGCAAGAATCTGACCGATACACCACTCACGGCCCCCCGTGGCCCACAAATACAGCACACGGACAAACCCGGCAAAGCGAGAGCAGTTGTTCAGCCACTGTGGGCAGGCTCCCCGTTGTCGGATCCCGGCGTCGTCTCTGGAACACAGGCGGCAGGGTTGAGAGGGACGGAGGCCCCATAGGAAGCGTCTCCTCTCCCACCGAGTCTCCGCCTCCTGCCACATCCCCGGTCCGGGCTGGGCCTCCGCCAGCCTCAGGGGCCCTGTGACGTTCTGGGGAAGCAGTCTCTGATCTCCGTTCAAGAAAAAATTCATTCTGACCCCTCTTAAAACAGTAAGGAAGACTGGGGGGCCTGGGGGGCTCAGTCGGTTAAGCGTCCGGCTTCGGCTCAGGTCATGATGTCACGGCTCGTGGGTTCGAGCCCCGCGTCGGGCTGTGTGCTGACGGGTAGCTCAGAGCCTGGAGCCTGCTTCAGATTTTGTACTTCCCTCTCTCTGTGACCCTCCCCTGCTCACGCTGTCTCTCTCTCTCAAAAGGAATTAAAAACATTAAAAAAAAAAGTAAAGAAGACTTTATTCAAGGCTATTGGAATAGGGGAGAAACTGGCCTCAACTCCAAATACAAATGGGGTTTACAGCCAGGGGTCGGCGTGGGAGAAGCAGGGGATGGAAAAGTACGGAGACATCACGGGCTGGGGGTCTGCTAAAGGCAGGCCCAGATGATCAGGTGCCACCTGCACGAAGAACTGAATCAGAGAGCGAGGGAGATGGACATCAAGGCGGAGTGACTTAGCAGGCTTTGTGGAGCCCGGGCCGGGCAAGCCTAGGGCCGGGCAAGGGGCTAGCGGGAAAGAGGGCAGAGGATGGCTAAAGCTGGGTCTTGTCACCGTCAACAGCTCTGCGATCCCACAGCCAGTCAATGCGCCTGCACCTGTGCTGACCTCGGGCCTCTGAGACGCTCACCAGCTGGGGGGCCGCCTTTCCTTAAATGCTCAAGGGGAGGAAGGGGAACCACACAGCCCCAGGGTTGACTTCTTGTTTGAACAGTTTAAGTCGCCGTTATTCAGGGGTCAAGACACCGTCACCTCTAAGTTCCAGGTTCGAAGCTCAGGGGCTCAAGAGCTCGAGGGCTCGGGGCTGGGGGGCTCAGGGGTCGGGGCCTCCGGGCTCAAAGGCTCGGGGCTGGGGACCTCTGGGCTTGAGGTCTTGGGGCTGCGGGCTCAGCGCTCGATGACTCGGTATCGCGGGTCTGTCAGGAGGAGGGACCTGGGTCGCAGCTGAATTACGTCCGACGCAGACATTTCCCCGCCCCCAATCCCCCATCCCCCCCTCACGCTGCGCACGCGCAGGCCCGGGGCGCGTAGCCCGAGGGGCGGGGCGGGGCAGGAGGGGCCGAACCAACGCGTTGAGCGTAAGCGCTGGCGGCCCATTGCGCTCGCGCCGCTTCGCCCTTCAAGGAATGGCCAATGGGCTCGCAGGGCCCGCCCCTGACGACGCGGGCCACGCCCCCTGGAGACAGGCCGCAGAGGAGCCGAGAACCGGGGCTTGCGGGCCGCTGTCGAGGGCAGGGCCGGGGGCTGGCTTCCGGGAGGCCCTCCACCATGAAGCTGACTCGGAAGATGGTCCTGTCCCGGGCCAAGGCCTCGGAGCTGCACAGCGTGCGGAAGCTCAACTGCTGGTGAGGGCCCAGGGCCCGGGGCCGACCCCTCACGTCCTCCCTGGTGCCCCCACCCCCACCGGCCTCCAGGTCCGGGGCGGGAAGACCCTGCGGAGGAGCCAGAAGGGGGTTCGGGGCTGAGGGGAGCAAGTGCCAGGGCCCCCCAGCATGCAGGAGGTGCTGCCACCAGCCCAGGTGGCCTTTGGCAAAGATCGTTCCAGAATCTTTGCCCCCGCAGAGTGGTGGTGCTTCAGACCCAGACTCCAACATGCTCTCTTTGCTTGAGACCATCGGCATCACCGGAAGTCTCTTGGCCAGCCTTCTAGATGGCATTAGTGGGGCAAACGGCCCCCCGCCCCCCCGGAAGGGTCTGACTACTGACATACTGACTTTGCCAGTCAGGAGTCAAGTCTACTGATCAGGTGGGAGATCGAAGTGGTCAACACCATTTCTAGTGGGAAGAAAGAGCTGAGGCTCCAAAGTAAGGAATCCATAAGCATTCTTGGGATTGAGTCCTGCTGGGGAGGGGCTGTCCCCAGGTGACCGGACAGGATATAGGAGGCTCAGAGCTGGGCCCAGGAAGTACCAGAAGCACTTCATGAACTCTGGAAAGATCTACAGCCGTTCGCTGGGGACTCAAAGCCGGGCTCCATGCACTGCTGTACGAGAGGCCGTTGCGGCGGGGCGTGGCGAGCCCAGTCTGGAGCAGACCTTCCTCCCAGGAAGTGTTCGTGGCGGATTGACTGCAGTGGGCTCTGCCTGTGCATTAAAAAGCCTTTCTCTCTGCCCTGGCACTTCTGACACTTGGCCCTGCACTGTGTTTTCAACAATGCGCTTCTTTGTCTTGCGGGAGGTGGCCATGCGTCCTCGAAGCGGGGAGAGACAAGGGCCTATTTCAGCCTCTCTAGTCTTTGTCTCGCAAGCTGCATGTTCAGCCTTTGCATGTGACCTGTTACAAGCACTTGCTTGTGTGTGTACATCAGTGAGGGACGCTGGGGGGCGAGTGGGTCTCTGTGTCCTCGCGTGGGGCGGCCCTCCTGCCCCTTCGGGGTGAGAAGCACCCCTCAAGCACCAGGCGTGAGCAGTTTTGTCGCAAATCCGCGTGTGACAACACTCGACACCCTTGTGAGCCGGCTGGGCCAGCTCTCCCTCACTTTGTCGTTGTAGTTACGGAATTTTAGTCTGTAGGCGTTTGTCACTAAGTTGTAGTAATTTGTAGAGTTTTCTTAGCTTTAGCAAAACTAAAGTGTGTGTGTCTTCTCTCCCCACAGGGGCAGCCGCCTCACGGATGTAAGTATCCTGCCAGTCATCTCCAGGTGTCCCCGGTCTCGGAAGGTGTCTTCTGTCCCTCAGGGGAATTGTGAAATGTACAGAACCGCATGCATTCAGTTCCGCCCGCAGCCTGGCGCTTTGTGCATGTAGAATGACTGACAAAAAAAATATCCTAGAGTGCCCAGCTTTATTTTGAAGTTCCTGTAAATATTCTCCTGTCGATGGAGGGCTCCGTGTCCCAGGTCTCCCAGAGGGGGTAAGGGCAGGGGTCTTGGCTTACCTCCCGGAGAAGTGCGCTCTGCCGGAGTCTTTTCTCACCGGTTTCTGGGCTTCCGGTTACTGAGTTAGTTAGTTGCTCGTGTCAGCCCCTGCACTTGGCCGGATCCCGCATCGTGGTCCCCCCCCCCCCCCCCCGGGCCACGGAGGGAGGAGATGGGGGCCGGGCTGAGCTGTGGGTCTGCGAGTGGGTTTCTCTCCCTCTCCCTGTCCTAGAGGGAACACCCCGGACTTACACCTGATAGTGGGCCTGTCATTTCCGTGTCACTTCTTTAACGTGAACTGTTCTTCTCCTTGAAAATGATCAGAAACGTGGCTGAGACACTGAGCTGCGGGAAAGTGGCTTCCACCTCCTGTCGCTGAAATGCTGCCTATTCAGCAGCCAGAAAAACCCTAAAAACCAAAAATGCCACCGTGGCAGGAAAGAAACCTGTTGCACATGTGAAGCGTTCTGAGCCGACCGTGAGCCTGTGGAGGTCAAGGGCCTCGTTGGCTCCGTGCCTGGCACGAGGCTGCACGGACACGTAGGGGGCTTGCAGGCTGACTTCACGGACTGGGCCAAATGCCCCAGGGCTCTTTTCCCCTGAGCGGCAGGATTAACTCGGTGTGGAGTCCAGCTCCGGCCCGGTCTCCCTTCCGCCCCGGCTCCGTTGGCCAAGCCTTCTCCCTCAGGGAGACTCCCTGTCCCGGTGGGCGCCACTGAGGTCCCCTCACCTGATGTCTCCTGCGGGCATCTCAGCTCAGGGACTCCGGCAGCATCTCCGTGTTGAGGGAGTGTTTGGGTGCAAAGCGGAGCATCGTGCGGAGCCTGAGGGCTGTCGCGGGTGTCGCACCGGCCCCCACGAGACCAGCGGCTGCTCCGCACAGGCCGTGGAGGGCCTTGTCTCTGCTCTGGGCTCGCGGAGAGAGTGCCTGGCGGCCTTTGCCATCGCCTTCCTTTCCTTCCTAGGTCTCCATCTGCCGGGAAATGCCCAGCCTGGAAGTGATCACCCTCAGGTACCAGATGCCTGTGCGCGCTGAGTCATGGGGCTTGACAGGAGAACCTTCAGGTCCCCCGATAATCTGAAAACTCCCTACTGCCGGGGGTGGGGGCCTTCTGTGGGTGGAACATGTTGGCGGCACAAGGCCTGGCTTCTCCTCAGCCCTGCTGAGCTCTGTCTCCCTTATGAGGGGCACACGGCCATCCCCTCGAGCAGTTCCCCCCGTGTCTGTGCCCAGCCTCCCGGTGCTCCGTGGGTACAGCCCCCGTGTCTGTGCCCGGCCTCCCCGTGCTCCGTGGGAACAGCCCCCGTGTCTGTGCCCGGCCTCCCCGTGCTCCGTGGGTACAGCCCCCGTGTCTGTGCCCGGCCTCCCCGTGCTCCGTGGG
>NC_043704.1:1780247-1791289 GCF_006229205.1 Suricata suricatta
GGTGCCCGGCCTCCCCATGCTCCGTGGGAACAGCCCCCGCTGATGAGCAGCTGCCCTCAAGGCAGCCACGTCTGCCCCCAGCGCCCCCAGCATTTCTGCCCTCTGGTGGCAGTGCTGCCAGGAGCCACCAGCGTCCCCGGCCACACGGCCTCTCACTGATGTAGCTTCCTCTTCCGGAGGCCGTGGCACCCTAACAGACCAGGGAAACCGGGGTGACCAGGTGCTGTCATGGGGCATGCTGGCAGTTGGGCAGTTTGGAGGGAGCCTGTGAGTCGCCACTGCTGCCCCTCCCACCTGGGGCAATCCCTGGGCCTCAGTTTCCCTATCTGTAATACAGAAATAATACGGGCGCCTGCCCCGAGGGGCAGCGCGGAGGGGCTGCAGCGCTGAGCCAGTGTGCACAAACCCGCTGTGGTGGTCACGGCCCTGTTGTAAATGTGAAGCTGAGATCTGAGCCCGCACCCCAGGAAGAGGCCGGGCACAGACACGGGGGCTGTACCCACAGAGCACGGGGAGGCCTGGAGGCAGGCGGGGCTTGTACCCTGGCTCTGCTGTGCCCGGACTGACTTGGGGCAGGTCACCGGGCCTCTCTGAGCACCCTCGTGGACGGCCCCAAGAAAGGACTAGGCCCGGGGTTGTGGATGGAGCCCGGGTGCCGGTGCCTGGTATCTGGCTGCACCGGGGCCCGGTGTAAATTGCTGTGTGAACACGGGTGCTGGGCCTTTAGTGAGATGCGGCCATTGCCTTTGGGCTCAGAGCCTCGTGTGGACCAGGGCTGCCTCGGCCTGTCCTGGAGCTGCAAGTCCGAGAGGAGGGTGTTGGGTTTTCAGTATCCAGTGAGAGCCGCTTTCTGGTTCACACACCCCATTTTCTCACGGGACCTCGGGGGCAGGGGTGAGGGAGCATAGGGGGTCTCTTTCCCAAGGGCTGTTGTGAGGGCTCCTCGACACCGTCACCTCCAAACACCGTCGCCTTAGGGGTTAGGTTTCAACATATGAGTTTGCGGGGCACAGACATTCAGTCCAACCACAGGTCGCCTGGTGGTCAAACAGGACCAGGCTGTGTGTGGCCTCAGGTCCCACTGCACCCCTGCCTGTGCCTTGGGCAGCGCCCGCACACCTTGAGTGCAGCTCTGCGTGCTGGTAACCGCAGTGGTGTCCCTGGGAAGAAGTAGGACATCGCTGCCGACGCAGATGCACTCAGGAGAGATTTTCTGTCTGATGTGTTCATGTTGCTGCGGGAAGTGTAAACCCACATGCGCGGGGTCCAGGGTCGCAGGTTCAGTGGAGCGTAGTGCAGAGCTTGCTCGTGTTCGCTGTGGGCTTTTCTGGCCACTGCCTACTTCGGGGCACGGAGACGGTCCCTTGGTGGCCTACTTCCTGTCCTGTGAGGCAGAGCGGGACCTCCTAGGTCCATGTAGCCCGGTTGAGGCCTGCACCGAGCAGGAGGCTGGGGGGCCGCCCCCGGAAGCCTGAACTCCTGCCGCCTTCTCCGCGCCCCAAGCGGGACCCCAACTTGACCGGCTTCCCAGGGGAGGGCAGAGGGGCGCAGGCCTGCGGCTGACGGGGCCGTCCCTGTGCAGCGTCAACAGCGTGTCCAGCCTGGAGCCCGTGAGCCGGTGCCGGCAGCTGAGCGAGCTGTACGTGCGCAGGAACCGCATCCCCAGCCTGGCGCAGCTCCACTACCTGAAGGGGCTGCCGCGCCTGCGCGTGCTGTGGCTGGCCGAGAACCCGTGCTGCGGCGCGGACCCGCACCTCTACCGCATGACCGTCCTGCGCAACCTGCCGCACCTGCAGAAGCTGGACAACCAGAGTAGGTGTCGCGCCCGGGGCCCTCCCGTCCTCCGCCCTCCCCGCGCTCCTGCTGCTCCTGGCTGTGCCCCCGCCGCCGGCTCCTCCCGGGAGCCCCCAGGGTGCGCGCCTCGTTCACAACGGTGAGGGGGCGTGGGGGCCCTGGGTGCGGCCCCACGCCGAGTGCAGATCTCCGTGTCAGAGCAGACGTGTTTCTGCCCTTTTCCTGTTCGGAACTCACTGCTGCACTTCCTGAGCGCCCAGCGGGCAGGGAGAGGGTCTGGGTGGGCCGGGGGACCCTCCCCCTCCAAGCACTGGGTCCCTTGGTTTTCCTCTTGGGGCGGGAGGGCACCTCCCTGCAGCTCAGATCTGCTCCTCCACCATTTCCAGGGCCCGTGCCCGTTTCCTGGGGGTCCCTGGCATCACTGTGCTGGCCCCTGGCCCTTCCCACGTGTGCACAGCTCTCCCCCAGGTACACAGTTGTCATGTATGTGAATTCTGGGAAATCAGCCCACATGTGAGTGAAATGGACTAAATATCGTGTACCGTGGTCCTTTTTAAAAATGTACCTTAATTTCACTTCTTACGAATACTTAGAGCAAGTGCTGCAATTCAGATTTGTGTCTGGCACCTGCCAGGGTCAGGGTGTGACAGGCAGGGCCCGCCGTGCTGTGGAGCTGGCCAGGGAGGCAGACAGACAGACTCCTCTTGTCTAAAGCAGACTGCTGAATGCTGCGGTGCGGGGTCGGCCTGCACTGATGCTTCTGCTCCCTCCCTGTCACCTGAAGCCGTGACCGAGGAGGAGCTGTCCCGAGCGCTGCTGGAGGGGGAGGAGGTGACGGCCCC
Source organism: Suricata suricatta (assembly GCF_006229205.1). Taxonomy (NCBI): domain Eukaryota; kingdom Metazoa; phylum Chordata; class Mammalia; order Carnivora; family Herpestidae; genus Suricata; species Suricata suricatta. Next base: position 1,782,884 of record NC_043704.1, read on the forward strand.
GGGCGGAGAGGGCGCAGGGAATGGCCAGCCTGAGCTGTCCTACGGCCTGAGCGCCTTGAACACCGACGCGGAGACCCAGCGGGATGCGCTCGGCTGCGGAGAGGAGGCGGCCAGGTGAGGCCAGCAGGTGGCGGGCCTGGCCCCGGGGTCCTGCTGTGGGGTCAGTGGGGCCTTCTGGACCTGCATGACGGCGGAGTGAGGGAAGGGACCCGTCCGTCCGGGGTGGTTCTTCCCCCTCCGGGCGCTCTGTGGCCCCCCAGCCTGCTTTCAGCTGGGTGTCAAGAGGGCCTTGGGGCCTGTGCGGGTCCAGACCAGCCCTCGAGGTGGAGCAGCCCCAAGGTGGGGCAGGTGGTGGACCTGCAGGCATGGAGCCCGAGGGCAAGCCCCGTGGCCGTGACCGTGGCCTGCTGAACTGCCTGGCGGTGCAGCCCCGAGGAGGGGCCCTCCCCGGCCACAGCGCGGCTGCCATGGCCCCCGGGGGGCGGGTTGCACTCTCAGACATTTCTGAGCATAAACTGCACGTGGGGAATGTTGTAGAAACCGGTGAGGCTGTCAGGCTGAGTCCATGTGGCCCCAAAGCCACCTGTTCCATTTGCCCCAGAATGCAAGGCCATCTGGATGCCACCTCGGTGGTGGGCGTTGCAGCCCCTGCTCTGTGTCTGTGTGTTCAGGCCCCCAGCCCTGGTGGGAGCCCAGGAACCGCAAGGCTGTCTTCTGGGGGGGGGGGGGCAGACCCACCGTCCCACCCGCCCCTCCCCCGCTACATCCCTCCAGAAACATCACTGGGTGGCACCGCCTTCCTTGCTGGGCTCCGACCTCTGGGGTGCGACGTGGGGCCCCGAGCAGGTCAGGCGTCACACGCCCTGTGCTCCTTCTCCACTTGCAGCGTCCGGGGCCAGTTCGGCCTGCAGCCCCCTTCCCGGGACCAGTTCCCTTCCTTCTCGCAGAGGGAAGACATGAGCAGCCACAGGGACAGGGTGAGTGTGACGGGGACTGCCTGGCTGGGGGTGGTGGCCGCCTCTCTCCGCCCAGGAGGAGGAGAGTGAGGGCTGAAGACACCCAGGGACTCAGAGCCAGGCCCCAGGGGACGCTGGCTCCGAGCTCAGTGGGAAGGAGCAGGCCCCAGAGAAAAAGACCCCCACCCCTCCCCCAGCCAGCGGGCCTGTGCAGGCAGAGCTGCAGGAGAGCCCCGGGTCTGTCCCGGGCCTGGCCTGCAGGGGGGTAGGGGGCTGCAGGGGTTCACTGCTGGCGGGGTGGGGGGGGCTCCTGCCTGCAGGTGGACCCAGCCCTCACCCCTGTGAGGAATAACGGGTTACTGACAGGAAGTAGGTTACATGGGCCACTTGGTCAGAGAGCCCAGTCCTTTCCAAATGTGTGTCTGCGTACTGTGTCATCCGGCGCACCCCCACTGCTCAGGGCTGGCCCACCGACCCAGTGTCTGCGTCCTGCATCGTCCCGGCCCGGCCCCCGCTGCCCAGGGCTGGCCCACCGACCAGGGCTCACGCTGTTCCTTCCCGCGTGTCCGCTCGTGGTAAGGGGAGGCTGCGCCGAAACCCCACCACGCGGCAGGCCGGGCTTCATTGGCCGGCATTGCTCATGCCCCGAGTGGGAGCTGTGTTTGGCCAGAAGGACAGGGTCACCGCCGTGAGCTTGGCCCGTGGGGACCTTGTGAGCAGAGCCATGGGCCGGGTGCGGGCTCGCGAGGGGAGGGCTCCACAGCGGGCAGGTAGGGGCCGCCAGCACCCCCTTGAGGAGCTTGCCAAGATTGTGGGGAACACAGAGGTGGAGGGTCTGAGGCCCTGACCTGGGGAGGGGCCGGGCCAGCCCCCGCTCTGGGAGAAGTGTCGCCCCGGAGCCGCCCACAGAAGTGACCGCAGACTGATGGCCAGTCTCGACAGTTGCCGCCAGGCCTGGGGACCACGCCCCCCACAGCTGACTGTCCCTCGCAGGCTGCGTGCATGGGTTCAGCTCAGAGGTCCGTGCGCACACTTCTATGACCCCTTTCAGGAGGAGCCCCCACCCCACCCCACCCTGTACACAGCCCCGGAGCAGGTCAGCCCCTGCAGGCAGGGGTGAAGCCTGAAGCTCTCAGCTCTGAGGGTGCAGGGGGGGAGGCAGGGGGGCAAGACTGAACACTGACCCCACTCAGTGCAGACTCAGGGTCATCAAACCAGCTTCTGGGGACAGGAGGGAAGGTGGCCCTAGCTCTGCAGTGAACGCGCACCTGGACGGAGGGTCCACCCTCCTGGGGGGCGGGGGTCCCGCCAGCCTAAATGCAGATGGCCCAGGAGGGCCTGGACCGGAGGGAGATGGGGACGCAGCAGGACGCCTGAGCGTTGCCAAGGTCAGGGGTCAGCGCCCTGGCGCCCCAGGGCTCTGAGGCAGCCCCAGGGCGACCCCCTGCGCCTGTCGCCTCGCTCACACCACCTCTCCTGTCCCCTCACCAGAAGAGCGAGCTGGAGTAGCCCCCATGTGCAAATCCCTTTCTCGCCCAAGTGCACGTGGAAACCCGTTGAGGACACACACGTGCACACCCATAGCACGCGTGAGCGCACGTGTGTCTGGGCATGTTACTGATCACCATCCTGGGCCACTCAGCCCCCTTCCGACCCCTGCTGCGTGGCTAGCTGCGTCACCTCGGCTGTGTGACCGAGGGCTGGCCGCTCAGCCTCTCTGGGCGGTGCCCGCGGGCGGCCACAGCTGTCTGCTCAGTGTCTGCCCGGTGTGTCCTCTGTTACCGGAAGACCATTCGCCGGGCTGTGCACATCAGGGCGGGACAGCCTCGCCGTGCCCAGCCTGGCACTCAGCCAGTGGCTCTGTGTCCCCAGAACAACGTGCTGACCGCCATCCTGCTGCTGCTGCGGGAGCTGGACGCCGAGGGGCTGCAGGCCGTGCACCAGACCGTGCTCAGCCGGCTCCAGGCCCTGCACAAGCAGGAGCCGCAGGACATGGACTGACCGTCAGCCGGGAGCCTGTCGGGCCCTCCTCCCAGCAACTGGGGGGCGTGGGGTCCAGAGCCACAGCATCCACTGCACCCCGGCCGAGGGCCCGCCTCTGCTGAGTCCCCGCCTGCAGGCGGTGTCCCGGAAGCTCCGGCCACCTGGGAAGGCCACGCCCTGGGCGTAGCCGGTGCCGGGCACGAGCAGGAAGGGCATGGGTGCCGTGCCAGGCGCGTCTGCTGTGCAGGGCCCAGGTGTGCGCAGCCTGCATTGGTGGGAAAGGGGGGGGAAGGGGAGAGGGAGGGGGAGGGGCCCGCCCCGGCCCGCCCCGCCCCGCCTCTTCTCCAGGCGGCTTTGCAGCCACTCCTCCTAATAAATATCTTCCCAAAGTCCAAGCTGGAAGCAGCCGTTTCCTAGGAGACAGACGTGGCGTTGACATTGCTTGGAAGCGAAGGGCTGTTGTGCACGCATTTCCCCCATCGGCTCTCCTGCCCGGTTATGGGATGGATTCTGCCCACAAGGGCCGCCTTCCAGAACGGTGTGTCCTTGAAGCAGCAGGCCCTCCCTCAGCCCTCCACCCACCGCCGGGGCGTTTTGCTCAGCAGGATGTAGAGGTCTGGGTTTGCGCAGCCCTGCGGGGAGAGGCTGGGGGTGGGCGGAGTTCAGTCTGGGGATTCGGGGACAGCCGTGGGACAGGCAGCGGGGTCCGGGAGGACACCCAGAAACCACATCTAAAGCGTGTTCTCCGTGGGTAGAGCCACGGACAGGCCTTGCTGTGGGGCACAGGCCCCAGGTGGCAGCACTGCAGCCCCGGGGCCCAGCTCCTGCCCCCCAGCCTCTGAGGGCACCTGCACGGGCGGGGGGAGCGTGGCCCCTGAGCCTTCAGTCTTACTGGTGCTGAAACAGCCGGGACAGGAGGGGCGTTCCCCCCACCGCTCCCATAAGGTCCATGGCGCTGCGGAGCGCTGTGTGCGAGCACCAGATGGGGCGACAGTGCCGGGAGACCCCAGGGGAAGCCGCATCCGCGCGGGCCGGTGGTGGATCTCGGTGCTGTAGCCCCTCGGGACCTGGGTGGCAGAAGCAAGGGGTCGCCGCGTGGGGGCGTCCGGAAGTGTGGCCGCAGGGACCGCATGTGCCTCTGTCGTACGAATGGACGGTTGTCGGACACTCAATAAAGCGTCTTTGTTAGAGCCAGTTGGGGTGGTTATGTGAAATCAGGAACGTCCTCCCATTCCCTGCCCACCTGGCAGGGCTCACACCAGCTGCCCGCCTGCCCCATGACCTCGGTTAGTGACCTTGAATCTGCCCCCAGACCTGCCGCTAGGCAGCTCGGCAGGGCCCGAAGTCTGGGGAGACCACACCTGGCTGACATGGCCCTCCAGGCTGCCCTTGAGCCAGGGACCCAGCGAGGCCGCGCCCCTCAGCCGCTGTGAGGTGACAGTGGGGGGTGTTTGAGGCCTCTGTGCTTGTGGGAGCAGACTCCAGCCCCCAGCAGGAGTGTGTGCAAGTCAGGGGCCACCCCCAGCCGCACCCCCCCCAGAAGGTCACACAGGGCCTGCTCTCCAGAGATGGGTCACACTCCACAGTCACAGTGACTTTATTTCTAGAAAAGTGACAATCTCCTCTCCCCCATGGAGGCCAGTGCACAGGGAGCAGGGTCCCGGCAGGACCCACGGACAGCGGTGTCCCCGCACCTGGGAGCCCCCGCGGGCAGCAGTGGGGGGGGGGGCGGAGCCAGGCCGAGAGGGCCGCAGCCCCACCGGCCCACCGCCCGCCTGCTCGCAGGCTCCGGGGAGGGGGGAGGGGCCGGGGAGGCGGCGGATGCAGCCTCAGAAGCCCTTGTCGATGCTGAGCGTGCGGCGGGTCACGTGCTCCAGCTCCCCGGACACGTAGTCGGCCATGCTGATGCGGTAGTGCGCCAGCATCTTCAGCATGAGGCGCAGGCTCAGCCACCACTGCTCCCGCGGCATGCGGTGCCTGCGGCGGGGGGGGGGGCGGCCGGCACTCAGGGCGGCTCCCGGGGCCCGGCCGCCCCTCCTCCCTCCTCGGACCTGCACACCCCTCCTCTGAGCACCCGGACACCCCCTGGAGTGGAGCCTGGCAGCAGTGTTGGGGTCCCTGTCCTCCGGGGGCTCGGCACAGGCTGGCGGGAGGAGGGGGTGGGTGTGCACGGCCTGACCAGCCCGCTGACCCCACCCCATCGGAGGGCTCAGGCCAGAGTGTGATTACTGTTCTGGCCCTGAGCAGGGGGACGGGACAGCCTTGTGGGGTCAGGGCCTGTGTGTGGCCTGCATGGTCCTCCCCTCCCTTCAGAGGGACTCACTCGAAGTCGGTGTCCTTCTTGAGCTCGGTGACAGGGCTGAAGGCCACCGCCTTCTTCTGCAGGCCGATCACACAGGCCGAGTCGGGGGCATTGGCGAACACCCGCCCTGTGGACACAGGCAGCCCTGAACCCAGGGCCCGGGCAGAGGGCGCGGGCAGGCCTGGGGCCACCACCCCTTCCCACCACCCGCGTACCATTGCGGTAGACCGCCCGCAGCTTCTCCGACATCCACAGTATGGCCTTCACCCCCAGCTTCGTCCCGTAGTTCCGGTCAAAGGGGGTTGGAGCTCCGCCCTGGAAACACAGTGGGTGCGGAGGCCTCCTTCTGGCCCGAGACAGGGCCGGGGAGGGGGGGAGAGGGAAGGCTCTGGCAGGAGCCCAGCAGGGTGGCCCCTCTGTGACCACAGGGAGCCTCCCAGCTCCTGATGCCCCCTCCCATCCAAGCCCCTTTCTCCACCCCAGTCCCGCCTGAGGGCCATCTCCAGAGCCGGGCAGTGGGCAATGCCCGTCGAGGTGGGCGGCATCTGTGGGCCCCACACAGCGCAGGCTTCCTGCAGGGTTGCCAGGAGGCCAAGGCCAGGGACCGGGCAGGGTGCAGGTGGCCACAGGGGTCCCAGCCCTGCCCTGTCCCGTAGGGGAGGAGGCAGCGGGACAGGAGGCAGGCCTTCCTCCTGTGCAGGCAAGGACGGGCACGAGGGGGAAGAGGCCGGGTGCCCCGCGAGGGCCGTGCACAGGGAGGGTCCCCGCCCCGCTATACCCCCCCGGGCCCCTCGGCCCGGCCCCGCCCCTACCTGCTGCAGGTGGCCCAGCACGTTGGTCCGACAGTCAAAGACGCCCTTCCCCTCGGACGAGTACAGGTTATACAGAAACTCCGTGGTGTAGTACTCGTGGCACTTCTCGTTTCTGGAAAGAGGACGGGCTGGGTGAAGTGGGGGTCGGCTCGGGTCTCCTCTGGACACCAAGCCCTGCTGGGCCGGGCCAGAGCCAGTGCTGGGAGAGGTGCCCTTGGCCACCCCGAGCCGCACTCTGGGTCTGGAACCCCACCGCTGCCCGGGTGCCTGCCCCCCGCCACCTCACCGGAGCACCAGGCCCCTCTGGATGTCCGTCTTCATCTTCTCCGTCATGTGCTCCACATTGGCCTGCGGGCATGGCGGGTACACAGGGTGAGCCCGGGGGGAGGGCGGCAGCCAGCACTGTGCCCACCCACAGGCTGCCTGGGAAGGAATCTTCCAGACTAACCGCAGGGCCAGTGTGACCCAGGGGTCGTGGGGATGCATGCAGGTCAGCAGACAGTGGCAGGGCCCTGGGGGTGGGGCCGGGCCACAAGGCCAGGTGGGCGGCTGGGCCCAGAAGGCCTCGGCAGCCGCAATATAGACACGGGATGGAGGGCTGCATCGGGTGGGGGAGGAGGCACTGGGGTCATGGGTGGGGTCCCCTCACCGGCAGGGAGCCCCCAGCCTGCTGGGCCCCAGACTGGCTATTATGTGTCTTAGGAGGGGACCCCCACTCAGCCCCACTGGGAGGTCCACGGCGGGAGAAGGGCTCAGGGCTCAGCTCACCTTTAAGTCTTGGATGTTGAAAGGGTCCTCGAAGACGTAGGCCGCGTCGGCCCCCACGGCGATGCCCGTCACGGTGGCCAGGTAGCCGCAGTAGCCCCCCATGGTCTCCACGATGAACACGCGGCGCTTGGTCCCGGAGGCCGACTGCTTGATGCGGTCACAGCTCTGGGGGCCAGAGGCGGTCAGGCCTCCCCGCGGGCCCGGGTCTCCCCCCAGAGCGGCCCGGGGTGTCACAGCCCACAGCACACGCTCTCCACGGGACCCTCGGGATCAGGTCCTCCACCGGGGCGACTCCGCGCCCAGGGGACAGCACCTAGTGTGTGGAGGCCAGGGATGGGGCCAGAGGCCCTGAGGGGGGCCAGGGAAACCCCAGGCCTCTAACTTCTCATCTGTACGCAAACAACAATCCGCCACCACCGTAGGGTCCTTGTAACAAGGGGCAAGGCGATGCGTGAAGTACACTTCTGCATATGACACAGGACAATTCTATCCCAAAAGGTTTGGAGTTTGAGAAGAAATTATAACATGAGATAAGGAATTCAGAAAAGACAGTAAGACCAGTGGGTTAGTGGGACCTGAACCACGAAGTTAATCCCCCAAGTAAGAGACCCCCAGCAAAGGGGGGAGAGAGCTCCAATGTTTGCCGCAGCATCAGTGTCCTACATACATAAAGAGCACTTGCAAATACAAAACTCACCAGGAAAAGAATGAACAAAAAATAGAAAAAAGTAATTTTCCATAAAACCCGCAAATGGGCAATAAACATAGAGGAAAAACGCTCAACTTCATTAGAAGTCAGAGGTAACAGGAAAACAGGTCCATTCTCCCACCAGAGACAAAGGAAACAGGACAACGTTTGGTGCTGGGCAGGGGGAGGGGCACAGAGGTCTCCGAGGAGCCGTGGGTGCCCCACACTGGTGGGATGGCAGGGGTGAGGGTGAACTTGAGGAAACTCCTGTGAGATCAGGGACCTCTGGGTTGGCAGATGGGGAGGGGGAGGGGGTCCTGTAGTCTTTTGTTTGATTTATTATTTTCTCCTTTCTCTAGCATCACACAGAAGCTGGCTGGGTTCAGTCCCCGAAGCCCCCGAAACACAGAGGTCCTGAACCTTGGGGGGAAACTGGGCTCCTGTGGGGCCACAGACGGGGGGAGGGGTCTAGAGGCGGAGAGAGACGTGAGGAGGCCCCGGGGAGCGTCCGTCGGGGCCAGCCCTGCTCTGACGACTGCACATCCTCCCAAGCACCCACCCTCCCGCGTCCCAGCCACAGGCCTGGGCTCCTGCCGTCCACGTGTGGCTGTTCACTGGACAGAGCCGTGGCCAGATGTCCCCACGTGCCTTAGCCCTGCCGACTCAGCTCTGGCCCCAACAGTCCCGTCCCCGCACGGCCATGACGCCAGGGCCAAGCCCTGCCTGACACTCGCCGCCGCACCACCGGCCACGCCCCCCGGGCCGCCCCGCGCCCGCCACGTCCAGCCTGGCGCCCACCTCCATGGCGGCGTTGACGGCCGTGTCGGACCCCAGGCTGAAGTCGGTGCCCGGCACGTTGTTGCTGATGGTGGCCGGGACAACGCACATGACGATGCA
>NC_043704.1:1791389-1798033 GCF_006229205.1 Suricata suricatta
GGGGGGGGGGGGGGGGGGGGGGGGGGGGGCGGGGGTGGCCCTGGACCTGCCGCTGTGACTCCTCTTCAGTGGCTGGGCATCAGTGAGGCCCACGGTGGGACTGGGGGAAGAGCTGCCCACCCCCCCACCTGACTCGATGCTGTCACGGGCGCGGGGCCACCTGGGCAGCTCTCCTCCACACAGGTGGCCCCAGAAGGGGGTACAGCCCACTGCAGGCCGGCCACCAGCCAGGAGTGAGCACCCAGCTCAGGCCACGGGGCTGGATCCCCCCAGCAGCCCCCGTCCTCCTGAGCCCGTGCGTGGACTGTCCCCACCCAGAGAGCCAGGCCCCTCATCCAGCAGCTCACCTCTTGGTCCCCAGCATGGAGCCGCCACGGCCCAGCCAGCCGGCCACGTCATGCCAACCCACTTCTTGTACCTGTAGGGGGAGGTGCAGCTTCAGGGGCGCCCGCCCGTTCTTCCTCAGGGGGTGGACCTGCGCTCATAAGGGCACCTCCGAGAGGGCAGAGTGGCCGGGCCGGGTGCCGACCAGCACCCAGGCCCTCCCCCGGGGCCTCTCCCCCACTTTATTCAGGGGCCTGGTGCGGGGCATTGCCTGTGACCTCCACTGCGAACCCCTGGGTCCTTGTGACGGGCTAGGGGCGGGTCACAAATGCGCCGCCCCCACGCGGGGAGCCGCCCAGCGTCCCGCCGCCCTCCAGCCGCACCTACCTGACCCTGGGCCAGGCCTTCGAAGCCGTCATGCACGACATACACCGTGTGGCCCTGGGAGATTCCGGACCGCACCGCCGAGCGCACGGCCGCGTTCATGCCGGCCGCCGGGGCCCCCACGTTCAGGATGGCCAAGGAGAAGTTGGTCTTCAGAGGAGAGGAAGGAGAGGAAGGAGACGGTGATGTGAGCACAGGGCTGGCGAGGAGCCAGTCAGCGACAGGGCAGCCCCAGAAGGGGGCCAGACTCTGGTGCGTGCGTGCACCGTGCAGCGCCCCCTGGGAACCGCACACATCTGCCCCCAAGTGCCTGGCAGAGACCCAAATGAGCCATGCATGGTGCAGGCCCGGCTCGCAAACTCAATCCTCTGGTTGCTATTGGCCAACCGCAGCTGGTGGCGGGCAGTGCGCAGGTTCGGGCCAGAGCCAGCGCCTGTCCGGAAGCCTCCAGCAATCACCGCACACCCTGGGCTCAGAGCAGCCAGCGCCCAGAGCTGTTGGCAAGTGGCACGGGTGCATAGCGGAGGGGGCCACAGAGGCCACTGCAACTTTCTAGGAGCCACATTCATCAAGTGCAAAGAAGCAGGCGATGCTCATTTTAGTGCCAGTTTCACGGGACATAACCAAGACGTCATCCCGACCTGGAATCAGCCTAAGACATTAGCAAGGGGCTAGTTCACAGTTTTCTAGGCCATGTCCCCGGGTCCCAGCAGGTGTGGGCACATAGGGCCCACCTCGCTACACGCAGTCGCGTGCCCACTGCTCCGTGGCCACACGTGGCTCCAGTGGGTCCTGGTAACACAGCCCTGTAGCCCCAGACGTGGTCATGCCCCAGTGGTTCCAGGAGGGGACATGGAGACGGCTCTGCAGTCGTGGAGGTGCGCCCGGTCCCCGACCAGTCCTGGGACAGATGGGGGCCAGGGCCCTACTGTCTGGAACGGGCCCAACGGGACCCTGCCCTCATCCCTGGGCTTTCAGACACGAGTCCGTTATTGCCCTGATTTTGAAGAAAGCCCCTTTGGTGAGGTTTGGGGCTGTTTTATAATGTTTCATAAGCACTAGATCCCCTCTGTCCTGATGCGAGCCTAGGGGCCGGACTTAATTTCCTCAGCCGTTTGATAAGCAAATGGCCAAGGTCACCTCCAGGCCTGGGCTGTTCGGGACCCGCAGGTCAGACAGAGGTCAAGCCTGTCAGATCACGGCCCAGACAGGAGGGAGGGTCCACCGGCTCCCTGGGCAGACCCAGGGCCCCCAGGTGGGCAGACCCCGGGGCAGGCTCCAGGGGGCTGCGGAGGCGATCGTGACTGAGGGTCCTGCGGCTCAGGCCACCTCACCTTCTCTTTGGAGACCTTCTGGTGTGCAAGCAGCTTGTAAATGTTCCAGTTGTTCTCAAAGCTCCTGGAAAGGAAGCCGGCCATGCACCACGCGGCCTCCAGCCCCCAGCCGCCCAACTCAGCGCAGCGCGTGGGCCCCCACTCGGCCACGAAGAAGCTGGACACCGGCATGGCCCACCACCCCACTCTGGTGGCCATGAGCCTGGCTGGGAGCCGGCGCCAGGCGGCAGGAAAGCCTGCAGAATGTGGCCCCAAACCCTCTTGGCAAAGCAGCGAGAGCCTGCATCCGTCCCGTGCAGTTTTGGGGTGGGGGGAAGACAGCTCTGGCAGGTGGGGGGGGTGGGGAGCGGGGGGCGTGGCAGGGAAATCAGAGCCGCGCATCCAGTCCTCCAGGCTCCCGCCACTTCCTCCTGTGGACGCCCCTCCCCCTTCCCCCTCCCACCTCCAGCCTGCCCACCTCCCTGGCGCAGGTGCCGCTGAGCCCGTTCCTGCCGCCCCCCGTCCAACACGTGGCCACACACACTGGGAAGGGAGAGTTCAGGCAGGCGTGCGCGCGCCAAGGGCCAGGCCACAGCTGTGCGTGCGCGCGCCCGCGGGCCCCTCACCTGCCGCGCAGCTGGATGGCCTCCTCAAACCTCTTCTCGTCCATGGCCTTCTGCACCTCCTTCGTCTTCACGCAAGAGAGAGGGACGGGCTGGGGCAGGCCGGGGCACCCTCACACCCCCTCCCCTCCCCGGAGGGCCGTAGGCCCCTGGTACCCTGAGGCCCGAAATGTATCCAGAGGCCACGTCAGGAGGTGGCCGCATGCAACATCGGAGCAGGGGGATGGGATGGGGCTGGGGCTGGAGGGATGGGTGGTCCCGGCGAGCTGGGAAGGGGGCAGGCGAGCCGAGCAGGGGGACATCTCTGCTGGGAGCCCCCCCTAAGGCCGGCCTTGGGCAGGGCCGGGTACTCACCACCTGCACGCACTCCATGAGGGGCAGCCGCACGGACTGGTTCCCGGACAGGCTGACCACGCAGGCCTGCGTGTCGGGCGTGGCCTCCAGGAGCGCCATCACCGCCTCCATGCCCATCTTGCTGCTCTGAGGGGGGAGGGGGCGGGCGCGCCTCAGGCGGGTGCGGCCCACCCCTGACCCGCGCATGCACACACATGCACACGCACTCACATGGCCCTTCTCCGCCAGGCTGAGCCAGCCCCGCACCGTGCACCCAATGCCCCTTTAGGTGCACGGTCCCCGGCTCTCGGACACCCCCCCCCCACATACACACACACCCGCACGTCAAAGCTTCTGGAGCAGGTGGCACCAGAAATGACAATATGACCACCATTCTTAGCAGCCCCTCCAGGGTCTCCGACAGCCCTGCTAGGACACCACAGTCACTCAGCCTGATGGCAATGGGGGGAAGGTGGGGCCTGTTCCCAGGGCTCTTTGCTCTAACAAGGCTTCTCGCTTGGGCCTCTGTCACGGCTTTGCTCATGCGTGTGAGGAAGGGCCGGGGGGCTGGGCTAGTGGAGCATTTAGGACCTGCGACCCTTGGGGGCAGATCACAAATGCCGATCCTTGCACAGCCAGTGGGAACAGGCGGTGCACAAGAAACCCAGGCCCTGGGGCTCCTGGGGGGCTCAGTCAGTTGAGCGTCAGACTCTGGCTCAGGTCATGATCTCATGGTTCATGGGTTCGAGCCCCACATTGGGCTCTGTGCTGACAGCTCTGAGCCTGGAGCCTACTTCACATTCGGTGTCTCTCTCTCTCTCTCTGCCCCTCCCTTCTTCATGCTGTCTCTCAAAAATAAATAAATGTAAAAAAAATTAAAAAAAAAAAAAAAGCAAACCAGGCCCACAGTCGCCGTGGTAGATGCGGTGAGGGACCGTGGGTGCGTACCCTCCTTCCTGCCGCACCCTAGACATTGTTCCCCAGGTTCAAGGGCTTTCTGCACCTGGAGAGCTGGGCCCCGACCGCTCAGGTCTGTGCCGGGAACCCCCACGGAAGGAAGTTCCTGGCCTGCCGCGGAGCAGGGCACTGACTGCTCGTTAGGGGGACTGGGGGCCCCTGAGCTGCTCCTCTCCTGTAACACACAGCCCAGTGCTGCAGGCGCGGCCCTGCGGGCCTGGGGCTCAGGACCCGCACGCTGCTCCGGCCCTCCCTTGTCTCTGACCCGGGCACCTCGGGTCTTCCACCAGCATCTACGAAACTGGCAGGCTGCTCTGTTCTCCCGTAAGTAGGGGAGACCTAGAGCCTCCCCGCACATCTCTGCCCCCCTGCCCAAGGCTTGCTGGAAGGACAGTGCTGGGACCCCCGCTGCCCTGGGACCCTCAGGAGGCTCTCCCGGCGCGCCCCTAAAGACTCATATAGGATGCAGACAGGGCTCCCCGGGCCAGCGAGGCCGCTGGGGTCAGCGCCCTGCTGCTCTGCAGGGGACCGGGGGCAGCACACGGGTCTCCTGCGGAAGGCAGGTGCAGCTCGCAATCAGCCCTCTCGTGTGGGCATGACCCCGTCGCCGTTTGGTGACACAAGATTCCCACTTTGCAGAGGTCGAGGTGGGACCCAGGGTGGTGACGGCACGCAGGCCACAGTCCAGGCCTCTGCACCCCCGTGGCCCCCGCCAGGTCCCGAGAGCTGTGGTGCTGGGGCTGCGGCCACACGGAGAACCACCCGACTTCAGACCCTAGAAGGACCGAGCCAGGGGCCCTGCCCTCCATGCAACACCCCCTTTTCCCGGGGCCAAACCCATCGCCAGGAGGGCTGGGAGCCTAGGCTAGAGGCGTGGGGCAGGGACACAGGGCCCCAGGCCTGCCTTTCCCCCACACGGAGAAAACGGAGGGCCCCGTCTCCGTCTCCTCTGCGGGACCGGCAGCCACGAGGAAATGCGCGCCGCGCTCACCCACGTGTGCTCAACCAAGCCAGAGCGGCGCCCCACCTACCAGGATGCGGTCGAAGGCCGAAGGGGTCCCTCCTCTCTGCACGTGGCCCAGAACAGTCACACGCGTGTCAAAGCCCAGCCTCTGGACCACCAGCTGCTCATTGGGAGACAGTCGGGGTTGGGGGAGGGGAGGTCCTTGGGCTCAGTGCCCACCTCCACTGCCCTGCCACCCCACGGGCCAAATCCCGGTCCTCAACCCCCAATCTCAGGGATACCAGGATTCATGCCCGCAGAGTGCGTGTGTGGACGTGGAGCTCCTGGGGGGAGAGGGGGGCATCTCCCTGTGTGTGGCACATGGGTGGATGTAGAGCACATGTGTGGACACAGGGCACGTGTGTGGTGCTGTCCCTGCAGCCCCTGGTCCTCAACCCCTCAGGTCAGGCTACCCCAGGCCCCGAGTGTGCGCAGGCGCGGCAGACGGGCCGGCTCCTGAATAAAGACTGGAAGCCGGAGGGCAGGCAGCTCCCAACAGATGTGGGGGCGCACCTCAGCCTCGGGCTGGGCCTTCTTGGGGGGGCCTTGGCATGCCTGCCACTTGGAACGAAATGCTCTCCGGGAGCCTCCTATTAGGTGCTGGGGCCCAGCACGAGCACTAGAGGGCTGGAGATAACCGGGTACCTGGCCCCACCGAGGCCCCGCCCCCATGTGACCCACCCCACCCCACCGAGGCCCCGCCCCCATGTGACCCACCCCTCCCCACCGAGGCCCCGCCCCCCCATGTGGAAACACCCCCGCCCTCGGAACTCACGTCCTTCACATAGCGGGAGGATATGGGCTTCCCGCTGCGGTCAATGGCGCCCTCGGCGATGATGATTATGTTCAGCCGGGACCCTGTGCTCCGAGTCTGGGTTAGAGACGCCCCAGGGCTCAGCCGCCCGCCCGCGGACATCTGTCCCGCAGCCTTCCCTGGGGCCCGCACCCAGGACCCCACAGCCCACAGGAGAAGGGGCAAGGCGTGGGCTGAGACGAGCCCGGGGGAGGGGCGCGGGTGCTGCAGGCGGGCTCCCGGCCGCACACCTGGCAAGGGGGGCAGCAGGGGAGGTCGGGGCCCTCGGGGCTCAGAACCGGGCAGATGGGGGGGTGCACGTGCCCCCAGGGAACGCAGTCCACAGCCGCAGCCCTTGTGGAGCTGCAGCCCCCCCAGGACTCAGGGGCCGGAGCTGGGCCGCGGGCCAGCAGGACCCTTGGTCCTCGGGTGGCTAGCCTGACACACTGAGGCCGCCTCTGGGCCTCCGTTTTCTTAGCCCGAGAATGGGGTGACCTCACAGCACTGGCCACCAGCCAGGGCTTCCTGGACACCTGGCAGTGGGACCCCTCCCCAGTCTGTGGAGGGTCAAACGTGGCACCGAGGGCTCTCCCCTCCCTCCCGAATTCTGCACCAGCCCTTGGTGGGACTAATCATCGCAAATCCAAAGCTCTGAGAGCACTTCCCAATCATATTCCCTCTGGTCCACAAGCCCCGTGTCTGTCCCCCAGCACCCAAAGAGCCTCAGAGAAGAAGACAGGGCCTGAGCCGTTCCTGTGGGGTCCAGGGCAGTGGGAGGGACAAGTGGGAGTGGAGGGCTGCCTGGAGGAGGTGATGCTGGTGTAGGTGAGGTGGGAGAGCCAGAGACAGGGCTGCAAGTGGAACAGAGAAGTCGGGGAGGAGGGCAGAACAGGGGTACCTCCCGCACCTCACAG
>NC_043704.1:1798133-1799230 GCF_006229205.1 Suricata suricatta
GGCCATCCCCTCTCCCAGGGCCGACCCCCCTCCCTGGGCCATCCCCCCTCCCAGGCCCGTCCCCCCTCCCAGCACTTCCCCTCTCCCAGAGCCGACCCCCCTCCCTGGGCCGTCCCAGAGGCAGATGGCTTCTGTCCCAGGGAAACAGCACAGGGCCATCAGGGAAATTCAAGTCAGAGCCACCTGCAGGCACCGGCACACACCCCCGGGGTGGAGGCTGGCCCAGCGCTGCAGGGCGAGCGCCCAGAGGTCCCGGCTGAGCTGCTGGTGGGCAGGGAGGGAGCCACGAGCTGTGTGGCCGGGGGTCAGCTGCTCCCGCACCCCGAGACTACGGGGGTCCTGCTCGGCCGTGTGTGTCCTCAGTGCGTTATCTCTAAGCCTCCAACTGGAGACCTCCCCCCGTCCATCAGCAGCGGACGGATCGCAGCCTGTGGGACCGAGTAAGGTCGAGGGCGTGGCACACGGCTGCGGGGACACTGGGCTGAGTGGGAGCCGCCAGACGCCAGAGCAGACGTGGGCTGTCCTTTACCCGTCTGGTCCGTCCCTGTAGGGGGCAGGGCGGCGGCTTCCTCTGCAGGGCCGGTCCTGGGCAGAGGGCCGCTGGGCGCCCGGCGGCTTACGTGTCTGGTCTGGGTCACCTGGTGCACAGTCTCGGGGACTCAGTGAGCCGGTCGGGGGGCAGGACCCCTTCCAGCCGGATGGGGTCTCGGCAGAGCGCCCGGGGGCCCTGCCTGCAGCCGCCGGTCACCCGGTCCCTCTCTGGTTTCAGGGCTACGAGGGCCTCGTGGAGGGCGGCGAGAACATCAGGCAGGCGAACTGGCTCAGTGTCTCCAACATCATCCAGCTGGTAAGCCCTGGCTGCCCGTGGGCACATGTGTGCATGTGCGTGCGCATGGACACACACACACACACACACACACACACTGATGCACACCGGGTGGCTGGGCTCCAGGCTGACCAGGTCATCGGCTGCTCCGGGGTCATGGGCACACGGTGGCCCCGGTGTGTCTGCTACAAGAGGTCACTCTGAGCTCTCAGCGCAGGGCGGGGAGGGGGCACGACTCCGGGAAGGGTGTGTCGTGGCCCCTGGGCAGCCT
>NC_043704.1:1799330-1801550 GCF_006229205.1 Suricata suricatta
CAGTGCCCCCACGGTGCACCCAGGTTCCCATCTTGCCCCTGCAGGGTGGCACCGTCATCGGCAGTGCCCGCTGCAAGGCCTTCACCACGCGGGAGGGACGCCTGGCTGCAGCCTACAACCTGGTCCAGCGTGGCATCACCAACCTGTGCGTCATCGGTGGGGACGGCAGCCTCACGGGCGCCAACATCTTCCGCAGCGAGTGGGGCAGCCTGCTGGAGGAGCTGGTGGCGGCAGGTGGGTCAGGCCCCAGCACCCCTGCACCACCGCAGGGGCAGGACGAGGGGAGGCAGGCGAGATGCGCCTGGCTGCTGGCCGGGAGGAGGTCTCCTGGAGCCTCGGGCCGGGTTCGGCCGGCAGTGGCTGAGCCCAGGGCCTCTGGGAGCACAGCGCGGGTGCCGGAGTCCAGCTCCAGCAGGTCCAGAGTTCCCCTGAAGGAGAGAGAGGGAGAGAGCCTCGGGTTTGGTTCTGATCGCCAGGCAGGCATCTCTGCTCTGTCTGATGCTCAGGCTTTGTTTATGGTGAAAGGTACAAGGACCAGAAAGAGCAGTAAATGATTTCTCATAGATAATTTTTACAATTTTCCAGGACATGGGCTCTGCAGAAGTTACAATTCTAGCAGTAATGATTGTCATAAAAAATAGCTGCAGGCACTCATGTTGTCATAGATATTTTTACAAAACCTCAGGTCTAGCCTTAAGGAAGTGACCTTTAACCAAGAGGCAAACAGCATTGTTTAGTAAAGGCCAGTTTTTTATGAGTAAGGGTCATTCGACTGTTTATAACTCTAAGAGAAAGTTCCCAGAAAAGCAGGATTCTCAAGAGATGTAATATCTGCTCTCACAGTCCCAAAGATGATTGATACATTTTATTGCATTCTAGTGACTTTTACAAAGGCGTTCAGGCCCAGAAGGTAGTCAGTTATCAGTTAATTGCTTAGAGGAAACTATATGTTGCATTAGGGTGTATCTAGGTTGCTCATCTTTTCCCTGACCGGGTGCAGTCATGCCTCAGGGACACGGCAGGGGGACAGGCCGCTCCTGACACTAATCAGCAAAGCACTCTGAGGTTTGGTGCCCAAGCAGAAATGAAAATTTCAAGAGGGTAGATTTTGGGTGCTGTCTTGGGGCAAGAGACTGTGCAAACTCACCAGGAATTTCACTCTCCGGTGAGTTCAGATAGCTCCCAACATCTGGGGACCCCCCGCAGTGTCCATGCTCCTGGTGGTGGACAGCAGTTCCCATGAGGACGTCCTGTGCCGTGTGGACACATCCTGTCTGTACCTGATTCCCGGGCATGGGTTACAGACCTGGTCATGGTCTGCAGGAACGTAATGGCTAAGAGTTGGTAACAAAAGAGTCCTAAAATTGCCAGTTAGAAAGTGATCTCTTGGAGTTCGGTTCGGTGGCCCTTGTGGGGCCCTGGAGATGAGGGGTGCACTCCCCAAGGCTCCCAAAGGCCTCGTGGCCTTAGCATCTGCAATTCAGCCTCCCTGCCCCTCCCCCACCCTGCTGCAGGACCTGGGGCCCTGGGCACGGTGCAGGGGACTCTGGGCCTGGGACCTGCAGGGCCACGCTGCTGGGGCGCGGGGGGTGGGCGCTGGGGGCCTGGAGCCTGGTGTCGCAGCTGAGGGAGCAGGGTTGGGCTGGCGTGGCCTCAGGGCTGGCTCCTTGTGCAGGCAAGATCTCGGAGAGCACAGCCCAGACCTACTCACACCTGAACATCGCGGGGCTGGTGGGCTCCATCGACAATGACTTCTGCGGCACCGACATGACCATCGGCACCGACTCGGCCCTGCACCGCATCATGGAGGTCATCGACGCCATTACCACCACAGCCCAGAGGTGAGCGAGGCCCCTCTGCCCCCCGCCTGCAAGCCTGGGATCCCGTCTCCCAGCCACGGGGTGAGGCCCATGTCCTGCAGGGGCAGAGGGCGTCCTGGCTGTGCACGCAGTCTTTGTTAGGTGGCCCACCGTCAATGGTGCGTCCCCAAGGGGTCTTCAGACTATTGGCCAGGGACGTCGGCCCAGGCAGGGCCAATGGCCTTCAGCCATAGAAGCAGATCAGAGAAAACCTGCCCAAGGGCGGCTGTGAGCCCAGGCATGGGTGGCCCGCAGTGCAGGGTTTTGGCTGCCCTGGAAATGAGAGGGGCTATCTGTCCTGTGACAGGAAGGGTTGGGGGAGAGGGTAAGAGAGAGAGGGGGCAGGGGGACAAAGAGACAA
>NC_043704.1:1801650-1808705 GCF_006229205.1 Suricata suricatta
CTGCCTCTGGGACGGCCCAGGGAGGGGGGTCGGCTCTGGGAGAGGGGAAGTGCTGGGAGGGGGGACGGGCCTGGGAGGGGGGATGGCCCAGGGAGGGGGGTCGGCCCTGGGAGAGGGGATGGCCCTGGGATGGGGAAGTGCTGGGAGGGGGGACGGCCCTGGAAGGAGGCCCGTTCCAGCATCTCACAGGTTCTCCCCTCACGGGGCCTGCCCCTGTCTTAAATGGAGGCGTCCTTCCTGTGGTCTGAACTTTGGGCACGTGCACTTATAAACAATGGAAAGAATCGGTCCCTGCTGTGCTGAGAGACGGGGCCACCGCCTCCCCGCAGCCCCCCCAGCCCCTCCAGGGAAGCTGTGAGTGAGGCGCTGTCCTGCCTAGAGCCCAGCGTGGCCCTGGGTATCTGCTCCCCGCTCTGCTTCCTCCCCTTGTTCCCTCACCCGGGGCTGCTGTGTCTTGGGCGGGGGGCAGGGGGCAGGCAGGGCAAATGTGCCATTCCTGAGGCTGGAGGTGGGGGGCAGGAACCCCCCTGCGTGGAACCAGAATGAGGAGAAGGTTCTTGGGGCCACAGGGGGACCGAGGCCCGCAGTCTGAGGGACCACCAAGCCACCTCCTCCCACTTAGGCCAGGCCAGGACCTTTCCCCTCCAGCCTCCCCATCTCCCTCCAGAATTTTCTGCCACTAGGACACAGATGGCCTCGCCCCACAAGCCAGGCACAAAAAGGCAGGAAAGTGACCTGACAGCCCACAGCAGACAGTGCCCAGATCTCTGTCTCCAAACCCCAGGACTGGGCGCCGAGCCTGAGCACAGTGCCCGCCTGGCGCCCGCCCCACTGCTCCCAGCAGCCTTGGGGACCCCGATGCGGCCGGTCAGCTCGGCCACCATCAGTCTGACACAACCGTCCTTTCCTAGCCTTGGAACCTTCTAGAATGTCTCTGCATACTTCTGTGCACTTCGTCTCCCCCCCGCCCCCCACAGCCTTCTCCCTCTGCAGCCCCTCGCATGGGTGCCGAGGTCTGGTGTTGGTTCCTGGGCCAATGAGAGCAATGGAGCTTCCCGAGCCCTCTTGGCGTTGGGACCCTGTGACAAGTGCTTTCGCTCACAATGTCGCAATAGTGGTGCCCTAACATCTCCACTTAACGAGGAAACAGAGGTCACGGAGGTGAGGGACGCACCTGTCACGCACACACAAGCTGGAGGGGGGGCTGGGCCCCCCCCCCTCCGTGTGGAGGCTGCTCACCCACGGAACGAGGCCACTCCCTGGAGAATCTCACCCTGTCCCCCAGAAGGTTCTAGACCATGACCAGGGTGTGGGCTCCCCCACCGGGCTCCTGACACTCTTCAGAACTAAGGCTTTGCAGGAGCCCAGCCATCCAAGCCTGGCCGGAGGGTCCACAGCCCTGTGGGAGGGGGCCGCCGCCTGCTCCCTTGTTCGTTCGTGCGGGCACCCCTGCACTGCCCAGCGCCGGGCGAGAAGGGGCCTAACCCGGGGGGGGGGGCAGGAAGTGAAGGGCTGGCGGAAGAGGAGGAGGCTTGGGAAAGACTGGGGGTCGCTACAATTGGCTACAGTCCTTGTAAAAGCGAAAACAAAGTAACACAACACAGTCGGAAACACCACAGCACAGGGCAAGGGAGTCCCACGTGTGTGGGTGTGGGGACACCAGGCGGGAGGGTCCGCCCAAACCTGAATGGGGATGGGAGAGGCAAAAGGGGCGTCCCTTCAGCGGAACAAAACGGAGCGGTGACACTCTGTCGCCCCGATGACACTAACCAGAGATCCACACACAGTTTACCCTTTGCCCGCTGCTGCTGAGGGTGCAGGGGGGCTGGGCTGGAAGGAGGAAGGGGCCAGAGGGACAACCGGTAGGGGTGAGGCCCCAAGCCCCCGGGGGCCTCAGCTCCCTACCTCCTGCCTGTCAAGGGCCACGGTCCCCCTACTGGCACCCAGGGCGGGCTCCTCACCCGCACCGGGCCAGGGCACAGCCCTTCCCCACCTGTCACGCCCGAACGGGCCTCCACGCCACCGCCCCTGCCGTCTGAACCACGATCAGCGGTCAGGCGGCCCTGCTCCCTCCCAGCCGTGCATAGCCCCCTGCCCAGTGGCGGTGTGGGGGCGTGGGGGCCGGGACAGCGCTTACCTCGTAGATAAGGAAGACTTTGGCTCCCACGTAGATGCCCATGCGCGTCACAGCTCTGACAGCAGCGTTCATACCTGCGAGGGGGCGGGGCAGCGCCCATCAGTGGCGGCACAGACCCGTCGGGACCCGGGACCACCCTCCCCTGCACCTCACAGGGCGGCGAGCCAGGAGTTCGAGGCCCAGCCCTGGGGAGCCCCGTCAGGCACAGGGCGAGCCCCAATGGGGAGCATGTGGAAGTGAGGTGCCGCCAGGGGGAGACCAGGAAAACCAGCACCAGGCCTGATTCAGCCCGAGCCACAGACCAGGTATGTGTGAATGTTCCAGACCCTCTTATGGACTCATCCCTTCTCGGGGCCCTGGTGCGGCCCCAAGAGCTCAGCAGAGCAACCCCCCACCCCCACCCCAGCCTGCCTCCCAGCCCCACAGGGCCAGGCCTGCCCGAAGGGGAGGGCAGCAAGGTGGGTGCTTGGCCCAAGAGGAAAAGGGGGGGGCATGAGACACAGAGGGTGGCACCTTCCAAACCCACCTCTCCCGCTCTGCTGCAGACCCCCAGCCCACAGCACCGGGGGCCGCTCAGGGAGCGCACCGAGGATGGTGCCCACTGGCCCTGAGGCCATGAGCCCCCTGCAGCCCCCTCCAGTGAGGGGCTCTGTGAGCCAGTGAGAGGACGGTGCCCCCAGGGCCGCATCTCCTGGGGGACCCAGCAGCCTCCAGGCAGAGCAGCTAGGCAGCTGACAGGTGCAGACAGAAGCCGCCAGACTCCAGCAGGTCCCCCTCTTCCCTGTCATCCACCCCTCCCCATGCCCTAGCAGCTGGCCTGGGGCAGAAAGGGCAGCAGGAGGGAAATGCCCCAAGCCCAGAGGAACCTCAGCCCCGCTCTGCACAGCTGGTTCTGAAACAGACCCACAGAGGGCAGAGGTGTCTGCTTGAGGTCCTGTCCACGGGGGTCGCCGGCCCCCACCGCGTCCCTGGGGCCTGGCACGCAGTGGTGGCCCTGCTGCTCTCTGACGAGGGCATGGGGCCTTGCCCAGGGAGCAAGTCTCCAAGCGGCCACACGTCAGAGCTGCAGCCACGGGGGGCTCCGCAAATGCCACCTGCCCTGGGTCCTATCTTCTGATGCTGGGTCCGGGGTCTGGAGCTCGGAGGTGCCCCACGCTGGTCTCCCCCAGAGGACCACCCCCGGCTCGGCTCGCCTTCCTCCATGGCCGCCCTGCCCGGAGCGCGCATGCCCGCACACCCTGTGCTCTGTCCCAGCTCTCGGGGCCTTTTCCCTGGAGAAGGGCCAGGCACAGCCACGCCCCCGAAGCCCCCCACCTGCCCATGGCATCTGGGGTCCCTCACAGCATCTGGGCTCCTCATGGTGACCCCAAAGTGAGGTCTCTGGCCCTTTACCCCGCTTATACAAGCCTTGCGGGTGCGCATCCTGGAGGGCGGTGGGAGGCAGCGGGCCCCGCATGGGCTGGGCGCACTACGCAGGCTCAGGGCTCCGGGCTCCCGGGAAAGCAGGCAGGGGGTGTGTCTGCCACTCTCCCCATTCTACAGATGAGAAGCCAAGGTCCTAAAAGGAGGGTAGGGGACCTGCTGGAGCCCCGGGCGGGGCAGGCCAGCAGCAGGATGCACCCTGGACACCTCCTGGGCCACGGCGAGTGGAGGGTCCTGCTGCCTGACGTCCACTACCAGGGGGTCCAGGTCCAGGGACACCCAGATGAGGGGGTGCCGAGCACAGAGGCCAGCCCAGGCCTGAGCCGGCCACGCTCATGGCTTTCACAGTTGACTTTAGCCAGAGAACCCTATCTCTAAAGAAATCACAAATTGTCCCACAGCCCCCAAAGGGAGCGAGGTAGAGGGTCGGAGAACAAAGTCAGGGCAGGGGCCCAAGGGCACCGCACACCCCGCTGAGCTGCCCTTGGCAAGACACCAGCAAAGCTTCCTTCCCACCCATCCCCCAGGGTCCTCACCCCAATCCCCCAGCGTCCCTGCCCCACCCCGGGCCCCACACCCGCCGCCTCACTGGCCCTGGACAGCCCACGCTCTCCACTCTCTGGTATCTCGGGGCGAGGCCAGCTGGGACCCACTGCAGGCTCAAGGTCCAAGCCCCACCTCTGACACAGGAGGTGAGGACACAGGGCACAGGTGGGGTCGGGGGGCGGGGGAGGGCTGAGCCGGGGACCCAGGCCCACCATCCAGCCGGAGGTCTCCAGGGGCGCCCCCAGCTGTGCGTGCCATTGGACGGGCCAGTCCTGGGGTCAAGACCGTCTCACTACCCTCCTTGGTGGGCCGGCCTGGAGCGAAGGGCCACCAGGACTGTGACACCGGCTGTGGCAGGGGACTCAGCACAGGGCTGCGCAGGCTCCACGGGCAGGCCTGTGGGCGGCCTGCCCTGTGCACCTGGCTGTGAGCTGCTGCTTCAAAGGGCCTTTTAATTGTCCTTTAATCTGCTTTCTTTTTTAAAATAAACCCTAGACGGCAGGCCTAAGTCCTGGGGGGAGGGCAGAAGGTCAGAAGCACAGCTGCCACCTCCCAGAGGCTAGACCCCCCCCCCGCCCCGCCAGGGCCCACCTGGACCGCTGACCCACCAGCGGGACCCTCCAGAAGCCCCTGGGACTCCCCCAGAACCCCCCCGGGCCCCCAACCCTCCAGCAGGACCGCTGTGAAGTCCGTGTGTCTGCTCCTCACGTGACTCTTCTTTATCAGCCACCAGAAAAATGGGACATGTGAGAAAGCGGTGGCCGTGCAGTGACACTGTGCTCAGAGGAGCAACTTTAATTGTAGGTTCACATGTAGCCAAGCCGGCGAGGACGCTGAGAGGGGGAGGGGAGCGAGTGGGTCCTCGCCTGCAGAGCCTGGACGTCCAGGGCCGCACGGATGGCCAGGAAAAGGCCGGTCCTGCGTGTAACTGGGCGGCAGGGAGGGCCCCCAGGTGGGACCGAGGGGGGAGCATAGGCGCACCGCGCCATTTTACAGTCTTCTCGTTACTTTTGCACCAAGTGCTCCCGGGTCCTTGAACAACCAGCCTCCCTTGCTGGCAGGAAGGGTGAGGCGGGCCCTCCCCGTTTACAGAAGTAGAAACCAAGGCCCCTGGGGAAGTGCTCGGGTCAAGTCAGAGCTGGTCACGGCCCAACCACGACCACGTCTGGCCCTCCGCTGCACAAGGGTGTCTGGCGGGGAAGGTGCCCCCCACGGTCCCCGCTCTGCACGGCCGGCCGGCCGGCTGCCAGCTCCCACATGGGAGGGCACGCGTGGTGCCCTAGGGTCTCTGTGAGGTCAGCTTTATTTGGAAGGCAACAGGGAACCCATAAACCGAGAAGCCGCCCCTGGAGCCACATGGTCAGGGCAGCGCTGGCAGGGCAGGCCAGCCTGGGGCACACACCTGCTGCCTGCTTTCAGGCCCTGCAGAACAGACAGGCTCCGTTCTCCCCAGAAGAGTGGCTGGCCGTGCGCGCTCTGTCCAGCATCGGCCCTGTGGCATCACCCCCCACCCCGGCAGCTGACCACAGGTTCGCCCATCTACGTGTCAGAGGGAGCACGCAGCGGCGCAGAGGCTGCCAGGGGACACCTGCAGGGAAAGACACGAGGCAAGCTGGCCATGGTCAGCAAGCAGGTGCATGGACAGCCACCCTGCAGCTGCATCCAGGAAGCTCGGCCCATCCTGGGCGAGGCTTCAGGGCCGGGCTGGCCGAGTGGAGACCCGCAGCTCAGATGGGCTCTGTGCCCCCCCTCTCTGACCCCTCAGCCACCCCCATGGACCCCCAGTCTCTGCTCAGCCTGTGCTGGCGGAGGGCAGGGACGTGCCGTCCACTGGGCTTTACACCTGTCCCATGCCGCCTCCCCTTCTCAACCCCTCAGGTGCTGCTGCTCCGCTGGGCACACAGGAGCCCCGTGGGGGCCCGGTGCCTGCAGGAAGCAGGGGGGTGGGGGCGGGGGTCCAGCCCTCCTGGGAAGTGTCCATCCTTCCAGAGGCCGTGCCTTTCTCATCTCACGGGATGATGCTTCTGCGAGGCTGCCCTCCATGGCGGCTCACCGGGGCCCCAACCCTGGGCCATGTCCTCAAGAGCCGCCCCGGCCCAGCCAACCGGCACCAAATGCTCCGGCCACAAGGGGCTGTGCACGTGCAGCAGCACACGCTGCCTGCCTGCTGACCAAGCCAGGCCCAGAGGGCTCTGCACAAACTGCAAACAGCAGCTGACTCTGCCCTCCGGGGCTTGGGAAAGCCTCCTCCTACCTCTTCCCTGCTTCCAAATGGGGAATGGGGAGTCTGGAGAGGTGTGTGTGCACTACGCGATCTGGAGGGTGGCATCCCCCGCCCCCACCGCGCATAGCCCTCACGGGGTTCACGGCAGGTGCTTCACCGGCCACCCCAGCCCAGAGGCACCCAGGAGCAGGATAAGGGCAGCCTGCGGGGACAGACACCTGTCCTGCTCTGCCAGGGCCGGGCTGTAGGACTGTAGGACCCTGCCCCGCGGAGGGGTTGGGGAGAGGAGAGGAGGCCGCCAGCAAGCTGTCTCGGGTTTCCCCTGCAGCGGCTGAGAACAGGTGGGAACAGTTCTAGAAAACCCCCCAAGCTCCAGCCAGCACACCTCCCCATCCTGCACCTCTTCCCCACCTAGGCCTCCAGACAGAAGGCCAGTTCTGGGTGTCCGCCACTCCCGGCCCCGCCAGCCCGGATGGGGGCGGGGCCGGGGGGAAGGGGCGCGAGAGGGGGGCGGCGGGTCAGGGTGGAGCTCGCAGGCCCCGGGTAGGGTGGCGTGCCAGAACCCGAGGAGCCGGGCTCTCCGCGCCGGCGGGAGCAAGGGGGCCTGTTCAGCCCCGGGCGACCTCGTCTGGGCGCGACCTCAGGGAAACGAGGTCCGGACACGTGCTGCCCGGAAGGGGCGCGGGGAGCGCGCATCCCGGGGCCACCGCGGCCGCGCAGACACAC
>NC_043704.1:1808805-1810320 GCF_006229205.1 Suricata suricatta
CCAGTGCAGCGTAGGTCCCGTCCACCTGCCGCAAAGCTTCCCCGGCTGGAGGGGCGGCCTGCGGGGGGCGCCGCACCGACAGCCCCCTCCGCACCCCCTGAGTGTTTGCAGCTCTAGGCCCGGCTGTTTTAACTCTGCTTTTCTTGAAGTTGGTAGCAGGGGCCCAGGGACCCCTCCATCCTGTTCAGGAAACCGGGGAGGGCCTTCAAGCCTTACCTGAGGGACCCCTGAGGGCGCTTGATCAGGATGCCGCATGGAAGCCTTCACTTACTCGTTTAATCCTCACTTGCGCACATACCTGCCGTGCCCTTGGGAGACCCACGTCACGTGGCGGGGGGGACCTGGGCCGGGACCACAGCATCCACCTTGCGCGGCCTGTGGGTCAGTCAGGAGGAATGACGGAGCCCCTCTTGTGAGCCAGGCCCCCACGGGCGGGGACCCAGCCAGGACAGCAGAACAGACTGGCCGCTGCCCTCAGGGAGCTTGGTGGTGAGAATCCCTGGAAGCCGAATCAAGGGCTCCCGGGAAAAGCGCCCATCCCGCGGGAGCCCGGACCCAGGGCTGGCAGTCCGGTGGGCAGCCGTCGGGGGCAGGTCACGCTCTGTTTCTTGAGCCGAGTGGCAACATGCTGTGTCTACTTTATGAAAACTCAGCGAGCTGATCACCTATGATTGTGCGTTTTCTTCATGTGCCTTACTTTCTCATAAAAGGTTTGCCTAAAAGTGCTCTATTGCTGAGGGAGGTGAGACAGGGAGGTGTTGGTGGAAGAGGGCAGAGGTGAGTCCTGAACTCCCCCTCCTACCTGGCACCTGCCTGAGGATTCCGCCGTGTCCGCTTAAAACCCCGCCGACGTGTTTGTATCAAAAACAAATGAAGAGGGTAGGAGAAAACATCTTCCTCTCCCAAAACCAGAAATATGGGGAAAGAGTAGAGGTTTGGGATGGGCAGGGGGGTGGGGGGCGCGGGAGTGGCGAGTGTGAACACAGACCATCCCTCTTATTTAGCTGTGGAAGTAAGAGCAGTGAGCTCTGTACCCAGCATAGAGCGCGTGAATGTTGTACCCAGATTTGAATATCGCCCCCAAAACCCAGAGACCACCAGGGAGGCCGAAGCACGCATGCAAAAGCAAAAGGCTTTATTACGAATGTAGGCCTGGCCAGCCTGAGCTCGGGCTCACAGACTTCCACACCACACTGGATCCACGTGGAGCGAGCCCCGAACATGGCAGGGCAGGGCCTTTTATGAGTTTGGGAAGGGGAGTTACAGGAAATTGTGACACAGGTGCAGGGGTCCAATCATTATAGCATCACATCATTGACAGTAGCTTTAACCAGTTACAGAGCGGACCCAGGACCCTCAGGTAGGGCGTGACTAGTCTTAACCTCCATCATTAGGCCCGCCCCCAGAAATGTTAATGGTGTTAGCTGGTCTTTCCTGATTGGGCGTCACAAGGGTGGTCTGAGAAGCTGATACTTAGGCCTCCAAGGTCAGAGTCAGTTTGATTCAGACCTGTCC
>NC_043704.1:1810420-1817779 GCF_006229205.1 Suricata suricatta
AAAACTGGTCCCTGAAACCCGCGGGGAGGGGAGGGACGGGAGGGAGGAGGGGAAGGTTCCAGAGCCCGGAACAGAAGCAGGGCCTCACCGCACCCCCGGGGTGGTCCCTCTCCCGGGCCTGGACCCCTGCCGGTGCCCCACTTCCTGGCTCCCTCCTGGGGGGCGGGAAGGCCACTCACCCCATGTGCCCGCGGCAGGATGACTGGATGCTGTGCGGCACCGCGGCCCAGCTCACCCGACCTTCTGGTCCGGGCTGTGAGGACACAGCGGTCGTTGGGACTCAGGGCCAGCGCACGGCGGTGACAGAGGACAGACCTGCAGGTGACAGGGCGGAGCCGGACCCCGCCCATGTGCCCCCAGGACTTGTTTCCGGTTCCCCGCCAGGTGTCCTCACACACAGGCTGCCTGCACCACCCCTCGGCCTCCAGCACCCTGGTCACCCTCCTCACCCTCCTCCTCCCTGTGTCCCCGAGGCCGCCCAGTCACCAAATCCTGGTGGTGATCCTTCAAGAACCCCTCCCTTGTGGCTCCTGCCGGTGGCCTCGGGTCCTACCCGGCCCCACCTCCCACTGTCAGCCCCCCACCCTCACGGGGCCCCTCGGGGGGCAGCTCCTGGCCCTGGGGCTGGAGGGCAGGGAGTAGAGGCTGGTAAAGCCTGGAAAGCAAGCTCAGGCCAGGAGACCATGCCCTCTCTTCCCACAGCGTCCCTCCCCCACGCTCACACCCAGCTGTCCCTATCTTCTGGGGCCACCCTGAGGCCTCCTCACCACCCAGTCTGCACCCACCATCAGCACCACCTTCCTAGGCCCCGCACCTGAGGCGACCTGCCAGCAGCCCGCACGTCTGTGGCGCTGCTGCTGAACCCACACCCCCGGCTGCCCGGCTCGCGGGCCCTCTGCCCTGCCCCGGCTGCCCAGCACGACACTCACACCACGTCCAACAGCATCGACAGACGCCTGAGTTCCAGCCGGCCGTCTCCCTGCGGCTCCAACACCGAAAGGAAATCGACGTCTCCACCAGGCCACCCGAAGCGTCTCCTCGGAGGCCGTGAAGGTCAGGGCCGTGCACCTGCTCACCACGGTCCTGGAAGGCCAGAGACGCCACGGTTGGCTTGCGCACGGTCAGCACGTGGAGGGCCGACAGACCACAGGCTGTGTGTTTTTCGGACACGCGCCAGCCCCTCGCCCAGCGTCTCCCCTTCCCGGCCACAGTTTGGCTTCATGATGACAGAATCTGGGCGGGCGGACATCTACACGTCTAGTGTGAAATCCTCTGATTCGCTGCGTGTTTGATGCTCATCCTGGTACAATGTGGGGGGACCTGCTCCGCGGCCCCAGCACCTGGACCCCGCGGGCGGAGGAGGAAGCGTCAGCTGCTCACACACCCAGCGTGCTCTTTTTATTTATGTATTTACTTCTTATTTATTTATTTATAGACAACATGTCCACACTCAAGCATGCCGGGCAGGAGCAGAGGAAGGGGAGAGGAAATCTGATGGGTGAAGACGTGGGGCTCCATCTCATGACCATGAGATCACGACCTGAGCTGGAATCAGGGGTCAGATGCTTAACTGACTGAGCCCCCACTGGCGCCCCTTGAGTTCTTTTACACGAGTCTTCGGCCCTCACTCGCCGTGACGTTGGGAGGGTTAAGGCCTCCACCTCCCCCCAAGCTCCCCTCCTTCCCCCTGATGCCAGGCCCTCCCCCTCTGCTGTCACGGGACAGCCCCGAGGTGAAACTGGGCCCACACCCCAACACTCCTGGAAGCCCTCAGCCTCGCCTTGCAGTGAGGAGGGGACGGGGGTGATGCTGCTGAGCTTTCCCAAAGCCGGGTGACGTGGTGGGGAGTCTCTCACAGCCGCCGCCCTCCCCCCGCACACACATCACCGCAGCTGCGCGTGCACGCTCCCACTGAGCACCCCCAGGGCGCACCCACCACCCACCCCGTCGGAGGCTACGGGGCCCTGGGGCGTCCCAGTCATCAGGGAAGATGAACAGAGCCCCGGGGCCACCAGGGCGACCACACAGCCCACCTCTGTCATTGTCTCCACAGTAAAGACGCCTGTGAAAATGTTGTCGTGTGTTTCCGAGTCTAGAGACAACAGAAAGATTACTGTCAAAGACTGTTTCGGGGGGACACAGTTTTCCTCCAGGCCTCTGAGCAGATGCCGCTTGGCCAGGGGGCCTGTGAGCCACCGTCACGGGAGGAACCCCTGTTGGCAGCGGCACTGGCCCTGGGCATGTGCTCGCTGCTCCTGTCTGTAACCTGGGGCTGGGCCAGGAGGCCCCCAGACCTCATCCCCACCCCCTAGAGGGAACAGACAGGCCCCTGGCACCTCCCAGCCCCTCCCCAGCCTGAGGGAGGGGCTCACGCTGTTCCTGGGTGAGTCTGTCCGCACAGGATCCTCGGCCGCCAGGGCGATGCTGCTCAGGGCAATGCCCACGAGAACGACCATCTCAAAGTATCGCGTGGTCACGATGTAATGGCAGAAGCGGCGGAGCCTGTGGGCCAGAGCGCGGATCACCCGAGGCCCACAAGGCCCCCGCCCCAGAGCACACGCTTGGCCTCCCCCTGCAGGAAGGCGTTACACCAGAAACGAGCCCTACTCAGTATCTGTGTTGGGAGACAGCAGCCAGGGGATTGACGGTGACTCAGACTCTTGAGAAGGTGTCTCAGGAAGAGGGGTGGGAGGCAGGGGCCAGCGAATCACAGTTCACAGGCCCCTTGTGTGTCCACAGAGTTCTGTGCGAGCACAGCCTCACCCTGCAGACAGCCACGCCCTGCGCAGACTCACAGGCCTGCTGCACGTGGCGTGGAGGGGCTGCCCAGAGAGGAGGAGGTGAACGCCAGCACTCCTGCGGAAAGCAGGCCTCTCTGGAGGGCCCAGGAAGCTTCTCTAGGTCCACGCTGGTCCATCTTGTCTGTGCCCCTGGGGCTGCACGTGCGCCCTGTGCTTCAGTCCCCTGCCCGCCATCTGCACGGTCAGCCTCACTGACCGCTATTCTGCTGTGTGGGCACAGGCCAGACGGGAGGGTGCAGGGGTGAACGGGGGCACCAGGGGACGGTGGGGACATCACCCAGCGGGAGACTCGCAGGGGCTGACAGGTGCTAGGACACCGCAGCAGATGGTGACCCTGCAGGTCTGGGAAGACCTCTAGGACAGTGAAGGTGACAGGAGGAGCAGCCCCAGAACCATTGTACGAGGCAGACGTGCGTCCCTCCTCTGGGTTCTGCCCCTCCCTCTTAGCACCACGTCCCTATTCCCAGGGCCGCAGGTCTGAACGGGCCTCCGGCCTCCCAGCCACGCCGCCCACTTCTCTCTGCCTTGAAGGGCTTACTGCGCTTTTCCTCCTCGCCACACCCAGTGCCACACTCTGGCCCCCACACCCAGCAGGGCTGCCCTTCCCGTGGCCATGCCTCCCCCTGCACAGACACGCATTTCCTCCCAGCTTTGGGACGCCCCTTCTCTGCCTCTTTCCTTCTAGCATCTGCCCCTGAACCCACCCGGCCTTGAGCTGTCCCCTGGCCGCTCCAGCTCTGCGGGGTCTGTACTCGCCCGCCCCGGGTAGGCGGGGCCCTGGCCATTGGCAGAAACTCTGGTGTCTTCCCTGGCGTCTCCTTCCCCTTCCACATCTAATTCATCATGATGCTGCATTGATTCTGTCTCCAGAATTCCTCCCCAAGCCTTTCACTCCCAAACCTCCACACATCAAATCGCGTCCATCTTCTCCTGAAACCCCTGACCACCTACTAAGTGCTGTCCGAGGGCTCTGCTGACTTGAAGCCTGCGCTGCCATGGACCCCCAGCGGCCTGCAACCTCTCCGCGCTTCTCGGTGCTCTGAGGGCGAATCACGGCTTCTCCACTGGACACAAAACAGCTTTTCCCCTCAGCTCTGTCTTCAGCTGCTCTGCACCCGACACCCTCGCTTCTGGACCATCGTGGTTTCTCTTCTCTCCACAAGGAAGGCTTGTTCCCCTCTCTTCACCTTGGCTCTCATCCGCCCTTCAGGACTCAACTAAGACTCCTTCCTTCCTCCAGAAAGGCTCCCTGACCTTCCCCAGCTGCTCCCAGATGTTACCTGCCCCTCCCGCACCGCACGGCGGTGACACAGGCAGGGCCCCGCTCCCTAACGGAGCAGAGCCAGCTCCCAGGACATGTGTGTTGAGTGAAGGCGTGGAGAGAGGGATGGAGGATGGACAGTGGAGGCTGGATGGAGAGACTGTGGGCTGGAGGGAGGAGGGCAGAGGAGGAAGCCTGACTCAACCAGACCTGGCGCCTTCCGGCCTCCCTGCTCCAACACGCTGGCTTTTAGTGCTTCCACTTCCGCTCTATCTGTTGCCTCTGCCACGGATGGTCTCCTTCCCGCTCCTCACCATTGTCGCCCAACGTGACCTTCCCTCCTTCACTTCGCTTATTAAGAATCCTTGTTTGTTCTGCTCATTACCATGCATTCCCGGCACCTAGAATGCTGTTCGTATGTAAATATTGGTTGCCCTAATGCAGCAGCTGGGCTGACGAGTGCATGAGAAATGCCGGTGACTTTGTGATAAACAGAGAAGAGAGAAGTGGGCAGACATGGGACGGAATGTGGTGCGCGCACACGTGCGTGGACGGTGGCCGTGATGGAAAGGTGGACAAACAGAAGTGTGCGTCCGCGATGGACCACGAATTGGGTGCACACGTGCGGCAATGAACCCTCGCCGCAGTGGGGGTTAACAGCAAGGCTCTGGGACTGGCTGACTGGGTTTAAACCCTAGCTCTACCATCAGGGCTGACTGGCCGTGTGTCCGTGGACAAGCCATGGACCTTCCCTGTGCCGCTGTGGTCTCCTCTGTGGGGTGAGGGGAGAGAAGCAAGTCCTCACGGATTGCTGTGATGCTCAGGACATCAGAACATGGGAAGGCCATGGAATCAGCTGGCTTGCCAGGTCACGTCAGCACACCCAACTACTGTGCACTTGGATCACGGCCACAGACATGGGACAGGCACACAGCATGGGCAGGGGGAGGAGACTCACAGGTTGGTGGGGCTTAAACAGAACATGGAGCTGTACGGGACTATAGGTCGGGGGCCACTCCTCATCACGTCATCGGCTTCCACCTCCTTCTTCCCCTCAGCGTGACTTTCCAGGTCCACGTTACCACCTACAAGGACACCGGGCCACCGAGTTAGAGGTGTGGTACATGTGAAGTCCACATCACACAGGTCTCACCCAGGCAACAGATGCTGTCCCCTCCCCAGCCATACAGGCCTTCAGGGACCCAGCCAGGGAAGGGGGTGTGGCTAAGAACCAGCATCGCACGAGACTCCCTCCAATCACAGTCAGCCCACGACTGAGGACGGAGACAGCACTGAAGACCCTTCCTCATTTCTCGCTGTACCAGGATCAGGGTGGGAGCAGCACCAAGCACTGTGCCCTTGGCTGTGGACACCTCTGCCTCCACTAGGGGCTGTTGGTCTCGATGTTCTAAGAACACCAAAGTCCACACTGGCCCCAGAGCCCAGGACCGGCAGGCTCCCCTCCGTGGTTCTGAGCTCAGTGCCTCCTTGAGGAAAGCTGAGAATGCCCCGCTGCCTCTGCAGGGATCTCAGGCCAGCGGGAGGGGGGGAGCAGCCCTGGACATGGCTGTCCTCCTGAACACAGTGGTCCAGCCAGACCCTGCCAGGGATTCTGCCTTCAGGACGCCAACACATGTCTACAGGACAGTGACCCAGGGAGGACTGATCACAGCCCACAGCTCGCGTGGGTTCTACTCCTCGCTTCTCACACCCTGTCCCTCAGCTCCATCCTCTGCTTTCCCACTAATCAAATTACCTGGGGTTAAAGCGGCCATGACCTTGTTCTTGTTACGTTGATTTTGTTGTCTGTGCATAGTGTTTTTCTCACAGTGACTTTTATTTTTAACTATCCTGAAGTATGTTTCCATTCTCGTGGGTAACAGAGTACCTGAGAGCCCAGGGACAGGAGGGCAGTCCGGTGACCCAGAGCCAGTGCCTACGGCATACCTCACGTTCACTTCTTACAAGACACATAAAAGCAGAGGTTGTCAAAGGCCAGCAAAAATGAGAGTGGTTATCCCCGAGGCCTGTGTGGCCACTAGTCCTGCAGAAGACAGCTGGGCCGGAGAGAAAGTCCTGGCTTCGTGTGGAAGAGCCCGGGCAGCGGCGGCTGCCAATCCTCCAAACGCCCTGCTGCTGGCATAGTCATATGATCTTCTCAGAAAGCAATTTGGCAATAAAGTCCTAAAAAAATCTAGTTATTGATTTAATCTGTGAGACATGATCTTCCAAGGAAATCAAGCATGCACACAATAGTCTGTATTCACAAAGGTGTCTGTGTTAAGTTCTTCTACAAATACAAAAAATTATAAAATGTACAGCCACAGGAGAAAGACCATGTATACGAATCATCTTACTACAGATATTAAAATGCCCACACAAAAAAATGTCCACAAATAGTTTCCATGACAAAAGACACTAATGATATTGTAAGTTTAATAAAAGGCCACATACTCGTATGTCCCAGGTCATCATCATCATCATGACCATCATCATCATCATCACCATCACCATCATCATCTCTGAATGGCTGACAGGAATTTCAATTCTTTTCGCTATACTTATAACAATTAAAAATTGTTTCCATGATGAGCATAGATTACTTTTAAATTAAGAAACATTGATGATTTTAAAGCCAAGGCATTTCAGACTCTTCCTCAGTTAACAATAAGGCAGGACCAACAGACCCCAGTGAAGAATTCTGCTGCTCGAAACGGGTAGAACACAGAAGCTAGACCTTGGATGGAAATACTCCTCCTGAAACAGACTTACAGCAACAACAAAAGGCATCACTTAAGTCAAAGCAGACCAGGAAAAAAAGAAAGGATCCAAATGAAACTGCTGAAGACTATTGAACCATCCCTGTAACCCAGGAATGAATCCCACTTGATCGTGATGGATAATTCTTTTTATATGCTGTTGAATTCGATTTGCTAGTATCTTGTTTAGTATTTTTGCATCTGTATTCATTAAGGATGTTGGTCTGTAGTTCTCTTTTTTGGCTGGGTCCCTGTCTGGTTTGGGTATCAAGGTGATTCTGGCTTCGTAGAATGAGTTTGGAAGTTTTCCTTCTATTTCTATTTTTTTGAATAGTTTGAGAAGATTGGGTATGAGCTCTGCTTTAAATGTCTGGTAGGGTTCCCCTGGGAAGCCATCTGGCCCTGGGCTCTTATTCGTTGGGAGATTTTTGATACCAGGTTCGATTTCCTAACTGGTTATTGGTCTATTCATGCTTTCAATCTCTTCCTGTTTGAATTTTGGTAGTGCACATGTATTTAGGAATTTGTCTATTTCTTC
>NC_043704.1:1817879-1828035 GCF_006229205.1 Suricata suricatta
TTTATTAGGACTGTTCTGGTTTCTGTTAAGTGTTCTAGTTTCAGAGCCACACAGATCTTGAATCATTGCCCTTTACCTTCAACCTAAGGCCTATTCTTTTCAGTGCATGGTATTGTCCAGAATGAATAGATCATGTTGTAGCAAGAATGTCTATAGTTCAGGAGGACAGACAATGACACGAATCACAAACACAAGAAACAAGAAGTGTTGGGGAGGACACAGAGAGAAAGAAACCCTTGTGCACTGTGGCTGAGAATGCAAACTGGCACAGTCACCATGGAAAACAGTATGGAGAGTCCTCAAAAAATTAAACCAGAATTACCACGTGACCCAGTGATTCTACTACGGGGCATTTACCCAAAGAGTATGAACACATCAATCAAAAAGATAGACGCACCACTCTGTTCACTGCAGCATTATTTACAACAGCCAAAACATGGAAGCAGCCCAAGGGTCCAATGGTAGACCGACGGATACACAAGATGTGGCGTATCTACACAACGGACTAGCGCTCACCATTCGGGGCGCCTGGGTGGCTCAGGGGTTCACCGCCTGACTCTCGGTTCAGCTGAGGTGATGACCTCATGGGGTTGACAAACCGAACCCCGCCTCGGGCTCTGTGCTGACGGGAGAGAGCCGGCTTGGGATTCCCTCCACCCTCCTCTTCCCCTCGCTCTCTCAAAACAAATAAATAAACCTAAACACATTAAATAAAATAAAAAGAATGAAACAGCATGAAATGGTCTATATAGTACTGTGCTAAGCAAAATAATTCAGTCAGAGAAAGGCAAAGAAAGGCAAATACCAGAGGATTTTATTCATATCTGGGATTTAAGAAATAAACCACTAGAGAGGCCCCTGGGTGGCTCAGTCAGTCAGGCGTCTGACTTCAGCTCAGGTCATGATCTCACAGTTTGTGGGTTCAAGCCCTGCATCAGGCTCTGTGCTGACACCTTAGAGCCTGGACCCTGCTTCCGATTCTGTATCTCCCTCTTGCTGCCCCTCCCCCACTCGTGCTCTCTTTTTCTCTCAAAAATAAACAAACATTAAAAAAAAAAAGAAGCAAAACATTGGAAGAAACCAAATAAAAAGAGAAAAACAACAACAAAAAGACTCATATACAGAGGACAAACTGGTGTTTGCCAAAGGGGAGGTAGGTGAGGCATGGGTGAGGTCGGTGAAGGCGGTCAGGAGTGCAGTCCCCACGATCACCGCGGAGGGACACACAGAACCCTGACCCTGTGCGGTGCTGCCGGACCCGGCGGAACACTGCGTGCTAATCACCCTTCAGGGAAAACGGAAACAACATGATATACAGGAAGGTCCGAGATGCAAGATAAAAAGGAAGCCGGGAAACTGACAAACCTGAATAACCACGATCTCTAGAAGTCGAAACAATGGCATCCACTTTGTAGGATGAGAAACAGACCTGAAATGTCCTAAGAAGGACAACAGTAACAGGAAGTTGGGAGAAATCTGGTTCCAGCTGCTGCTCCTGGGTCTCGGCATCGCTCCGAAGGGAACTTAGAGTACAAGTAACTGTAGACTTTGTCATGTGTGCCCAACAGCATTACTAGAATAACCTCTAGGGGAAAAAACGGAAATAGAGTTCAGAGCTTTAAACTAGTGGAGGGAAAAATGTGATATGTAAGCCAAAACAACCAGTTACTTAATATTTCCAAAAGAAAGAAGAAAAAAAATTGAGTTACAAATGCTACAAGAATACATGATTTATTCTTTTCTTTAAAAAAGAAAAAAAGTACAACACCCATTCATGATAAAAAAAAAAAACCCTCAACAAAGTAGGCTTAGAGGACACATGCCTCAATGCAATAAAGGCCACGTTATGAGGGGCGCCTGGGGGGCTCAGTCGGTTAAGCATCTGACTTCAACTCAGGTCATGATCTCACAGTTGGTGAGTTTGAGCCCTGCGTTGGGCTCTATGCTGACAGCTCAGAGCCTGAAGCCTGCTTCGGATTCCATGTCTGCCTCTCTGCCCCTCCCCTCCCCTCTCTCTCTCTCTTTCTCAAAAAGAAACATGAAAAAAATAAAGTCCATGTTTGGAAAACCCGCAGCAGGCATCACACCCTATGGTAAAAAACTGAGAGCTATTCCCTAAAGATCAGGAACAAGACAATGGTGTCCACGTTCACCACTTTTATTCAACCTAGTACTAGAAGTCCCAGCCAAGACAACCAGACATGAAAAGAATAAAAAGTATCCAAACTGGTAAGTAAGACACAGAATTTTCACTTTTTGTAGATGACTTGATACTATATATAGAAAACCCTAAAGACTCCCATAAAACTATTAGAACTCAGAAATTAATTTGGTAAAGTTACAGAATATGAAACCAATATACAAAAATCGGTTGCATTTTATTTATTTTTATTTTATTTTCATAGTATTTATTTTTGAGAGAAAGAGATAACAAAATGTGATCAGGGGAGGGGTAGAGAAAGAGGAAGACACAGAATCTGAAGCAGAGCCCAATTCGGGGCTCGAACTCACAAGCCATGAGCTCATGACCTGAGCCGAAGTCAGACACTTAACCGACTGAGCCACCCAGGCGCCCCTGAAATCTGTTGCATTCTTATGAACTAATAATGAAGATCAGAAAGAGATATTAGGAAAACAATTCCATTTACAACTACCAAAAGATAATGATATACCAGGGCGCCTGGGTGGCTCAGTCGGTTACTTGTCTGACCTTGACTCAGGTCATGATCTCATGGTTCGTGAATTCGAGCCCCGCATCGGCCTCTGTGCTGACAGCTCAGAGCCTGGAGCCTGCTTCCGATTCTGTGTCTCCCTCTCTCTGCCCCTCCCCGACTCATGCTTAGTCTCTGTCTCTCAAAAATAAATAAGACCATTAGAAAAATAATAACAATACTAAAAAGAAGATACCTAGGAATAAACATTAACCAAGAAAGGAAAAGACCTGTTCTCTGAAAACTATAAAACACTGATGACAGAAATTGAAGATGACACAACAAATGGAGAGATATTCCATGCTCACGGACTGGAAAAACAAATACAGTTAAAAGGTCTATATTGCCCAAAGCAATCTACAGATTTAAAGTAATTTCTATCAACATACCAATATTTTTCACCAAACTAGAACAAACAATCCTAAAATTGGTATGGAACAAAAGAGACCCCGAGTAGCCAAAGCAACCTTGAAAAAGAAGAACAAGACGGGAGGCATCTCAATGCCAGATCTCAAGACACACTACAAAGCTGTAGTGGTCAACGCAGTGTGGTGTCGGCACAGACACAGACACGGAGGTCAACAGAAGGGAACAGAAACTCACACATAAACCCATGTTTGTGTGGTCGGTTGGTCTGTGACAGAGGAGGCAAGAAGATGCAACGGGGAGAAGAGAGTCTCATCAGCAACTGGTGCGGGGGATACTGGAAAGCCACAAGCAAAAGAATCAAACGGGACCGCTCTCTGACACCGTTCACGAAAATGAACTCAAAATGGATTCAAGACCTAAATGTGAGGCCTGAAACCATACGAGTCCTAGAAGAGAGCACAGGCGGTAATTTCTGTGACAGACTGCAGCAACATTTTTCTAGCCATGCCTTCTCAGGCAAGGGAAACAGGAGCAAAATCAAACCATTGGGATGACATCACAATAAAAAGCTTCTAAACAGTGAAGGACACAAGCAACAAGACAAAATGACAACCAACTGAATGGGAGGAGATATTTGCAAATGACATAGCCGATAAAGGGTTAGAATCCAAAATATATAAAGAACTTACACAGCTCAACACCAAACCCCCCCCAAATGATCCAATTAAAAACAGGCAAAACATATGAAGATTTCCCCAAAACAGAGGCACGGAGATGGCTAACAGACACATGAACAGATGCTCAACATCACTCATCATCAGCTTAACGGAAGTCAGAACCGTGATGAGGTATCATTTCACACTTGTCAGAAGAGCAAGAACCAAAATCAAAGCGGCAAGTGGTGCAGAGGATGGAGAGGGAAAGAAACCTTCAAGGATGGTGGTGGGAATGCAAACTGGTGCAATCACTGTGGAAACGGCATGGAGGTGACTCACAAAGTTGACGATAGAATCACCAGCTGACCCACTAATCCCACTGCTGGGTATTCACCCAAGAAATGTGAAAACACTAATTCACAAAGATACACACACCCCTATGTTTACTGCAGCATTACTGACAAGAGCCAAAATATGGAAGCAGCTCCAGTGTCTATCAGTAGATGAATAAATACAGAAGCTTTGTTACTGGGGCCCCTGGGAGGCTCAGTCAGTTCAGCGTCCAACTTTGGCTCAAGTCATGGTGTCATGGTTCATGAGTTCAAGCCCTGCACTGGGCTCACTGCTGTCAGCACAGAGCCTGCTTCAGATCCTCTGGGTCCATCTCCTCTGCCTCTCCTCCACTTGCATAGGTTCTCTCTCTCTCTCTCTCTCAAAAGTAAATATTTAAAAAAAGATATGGTATTTATATACAACGGAATGGTACTCGGCCATAAAAATGATGAAATCTGGCCATTTGAGACAACAGAAATGGATCTAGCAAATATAATGCTAAGTGAAATAAGTCAGAGGAAAACAAATACCACGTGATTTCGCTCCTATGTGGAATTCAAGAAACAAAACAAATGAGCAAAGAAAAAAAGAGACAAACCAAAAACCAGATTCTTCATTATAGAGAGCAACCTGGGAGTCCCCAGAGGGGAGGCGGTAAAGTAGGGAGAGGGGATGAGAGCACACTTCTCGTGACGGGCGCCGCACACAACTGCTGCAGCACCTTCTTCTTTACCTGCAGCTAACAGAACACTGCATGTTAACTGTACTAGAATTTAAATAATTCGTTAATTAACATTTTTAGAAGGTAAAACAAAATCCCGGAAAAGCTGGGAGTAATAAAGCCCTGGTAGCAACAACCACGTTCCTAAATAAATACCGTTTCTCATCAAAGGAACGCAGCATCTCAGATCAGGTTCTACAGAAGCCGACCACGAGATGAGGCTCCATGGGAAGTGATGGATTCCACCCAGAACAAACTGAAGAAAGTGAAAAAAACAGGACAGGAAAGAGACAACGGCCAAGCAAGAGTGCAGTTTCAGCTAAAACCCTGCAGTGGCAGGGTCAGGATGCTCCCACAGGGACTCTGGGGTCTAAGTTATCTCTCGAGGCGGTCCCGATCTGCAGCCACAGGACTGGGCTTTCCCAGCTTGGCCCCCTTCCTTCATGGCTCTGGCCACCCGGGAGATGTAAACTGTTGTCCACTTCCGGTCCTCTTCCCACAGCAGTCACAGGCAGTCCTCCAAGAGGAGCTGACGGTGAGGAGGAAGGAGATGTGTAGGAACACCCAGTGTCCGGTACACAGGTCTTCCTGGACAGACGGCTGACTCCGTGTCTGTGGCATGAAAGGTACATGATAACCCTGGAACATGTTGTCATAGATGAAAACCAGAAAGCTCCCAAGACAAGTACAGGCATGTGAGGTCCACAAAACTCCACCTCAGAGGGCTCCCAATGGCCAAAGTTGGTACAATCCGAGCATCAAAAGTAACAGTGAGTTCAAAAACTAAAGCACAGGGGGCCTGCGGGGGCTCAGTCGGTTGAGTGTCCGGCTTCCAGCTTCGGCTCAGGTCATGATCTTGCAGTTGATGGGTTTGGGTCCCACATCAGGCTCTGTGCTGACAGCTCAGAGCCTGGAGCCCGTCTTCAGATTCTGTGTCTCCCTCTGTCTCTGACCTCCCTGCTCACACTGTCTCTCTCTGTCTCTCAAAAATAAACTAAAAAAAAAATTAAAAAAAGACTAAAGCACATCAAACACATTAAAATAAATAAACTCATGATGATAATTCTTATAAATTCCTCATTGTTCATATTCAGAGTTTCTGGGCACCAACTTACTATTTCAAGGATCCATACGTGGGCACCTGGGTAGCTCAGTTGGTTAGGCAACTCTGGAGGTTGGCTCCGGTCAGGATCTCAAGGTTGTGAGACCAAGTCCTGTGTCAGGCTCCGCGCTGAGTGTGGAGCCTGTTAAGATTCTCTCTCTGCCCCTTCCCCCACTTGTACGCACATACTCTCTCTCTCTAAAAAAATAAATAAATGAAAAAAATAAATAGAGACTCACGGGGCGCCCAGGTAGCTCCATCAGTTAAGTGACCAACTCTTGATTTCAGCTCTGGTCGTGATATCCCAGTTTTGTGACCAGAAGCCCCGTGTTGAGCGCTGCGCACTGACCACGTGGAGCCTGCCGGGGATTCTCCCTCCACCACCCGCCCTGCCCTCCCCCACTCATGCTCGCTCTCGCTCAAAAAGAAGTAAATAAACGTAAAACAAATAAAGGCCTGCACACAAGGGGACAGAATTAAGCATGTATGCTGCGAAATACAAATACAAACTGTATTTCAAATAATTGATCCGCTTTTCCTCATGGAAAACGTCCACGCGCTAACTTCATAAAGAATCACAGAAGTATAAATCCATCAGTTTGTGACACCTGATGACGTCACAGACCTGGGTAACGGACAGCAGTGTCTACGAAGCTGTTTAGGCGAAAGGCTGGCGGAGAACCTGACGGTGGATGGATCAGGCCAAAGCCACCGACGAATCTAAACATCAGAAGGAAAACACTCGGACGCCAGACACCACGCACTCTCCTGACGAAACGCAATCCGAGGCATCCAACACCACCTATGAAGCCTCCGAGAAGAGTTTAATTGATTCCAATCAAGTCTGTAGATCTACAGTTTACAAACAAGAGCAACTTAACCTCCTAGGGACATCTGGCAACGTGTCTGCAGACATGTTTTGGTTATCAAAGCCACAGAGTGCTTCTGGCGTCTGGAGGGTAAAGGCCAGGGACGCTGCTGAGCATCCTAGACACAGGACTGCCGCCAACACCAGGCCCGGCTCAGAAGAAGCTTCCGATCTCATTGCAGGGAACAGGAGACACCGAGGACAGAGGGCTGGGCTAAATGACACCGTGATGCAATCGATCAGATCCAGAATGTGGGAGATCCTAGGGGACGAACGACGTGATTTCCTCAACAAACACTCCGTACAGAACAAGAGGGGGAAATCGTGATAGGGTAGAAGAGACATGCACAAATCCAGCAAAGTCAGATGAGTGAACTTTATCTGGATCCTCATTCTAACAAACCAATTGTAAAAGGGTTATTTCTGAGACAATTGGTAAAATTTAAACTTGGGATAGGTATTAAACAATATGAAATTATTATCAATATTGCTAGGCCTAATCATGCTTTGTGGTTGTCAAATCCTTAATTGTTAGAGGTGCTCACACAGTTATACCTAAATAATGTGCAGAAAGCACAGGGAAGAAAGGAGACGTACAAAGTGGACCAGTAACGTCAAATGCGGAGAACTGTTTAAGGGAGGATGATAGAACATGAGGGCGCGTCATACTTGTATCTCTGCTTTCAAAGTTTCTATTCTCTTACAAAAACATCTCTGCTGTGCGCAGCCGGGAGAGAAGGCAGCCGCACGGAGGAGCGACGCGGGGACGGCCGGCATCCCCGCAGGAGCACCGGGGCGGGGGCAGAGGGCTGCGCTCTGCAGAGGGAACTAGCCACAGTCCGTACAGAGCAAAACTACTCTTAACAACGTTACAATAAAGATGTTTCAAGCACATGGAGAGAAAATGCTGCCATCAAACCCACTAAAAGAAGTTAGAATAGAAGCTCTTCAGGCACGGGGGTGGGGGGGGGGGATGAATGATCCAAAATACAAAACTTGATGAAATATGAAAAGGTATAATGAGATCAATAGCAAAAAAAAAAAATAAATAAACAAAAACACAAAGAGAAGCTTCTG
This sequence comes from Suricata suricatta, assembly GCF_006229205.1. Taxonomy (NCBI): domain Eukaryota; kingdom Metazoa; phylum Chordata; class Mammalia; order Carnivora; family Herpestidae; genus Suricata; species Suricata suricatta. The sequence goes on from NC_043704.1 coordinate 1,825,717, forward strand.
CCATTTGTAAATTCTAAACTACACTTATAAATAACTCATAAATCAAATAAGAAATTATAATAAAACTTGGGAAAATATTTAGAGGGAAACTATGGTGTTTCCAAATGTGTAAGATACAACTAAAACCCTGCTCAGAACAAAGGTGAAAGCCTTCGACACATTAGCAGAGCAGAAGAGCGTCCATGTCAGGGACTGGGTGTCCACCCAATAACTGGAAAGAATATGATGATAAAGATGAAGAAAGTAGAAGGAAAACGTAAGAACGGAAATCGGCAAAACGGAAAACAAAGACGCCACGGAAAAGATCAAGAAAGCCAGAAACGGAGACTCTGAGAGTCTATTTAACTTGACAAATTTTTAGGGAAATAAAAGGTTTGTGAACAGAGGGAGAGAAGGAAGGAGGGAGGGAGGCGGAAGGGAGGAGGAGAAGAAGAAAACTAGAAACCCAGCCGTGGCCGCAACGACAAATCTAGCAGAAACTAAGAAGATAAGAGCCTGGTTCCCTGGATAATGGGGTCGCCCACACTCAGGTTCTCCCCACGTCCTCTATAAACTGCAGGCCCAACAAGGAAAGGTAACAGAATCATCCACAGCCCGTACTTCATCATACGGGAAGTAAGAAAAGCTTGAAATTACACGTAAGTGGGGAAACGACCCCTGAAACCTACAAGCAGGGGTTGTGCGGAGGCGGCAAAGGACAGCAGGATCGAGGTGACAGTGGGACACAAGGACACATCAACCAGCGTTCCTCCCAAGGAGACAGGGCCCCACCCTGACCAGAGGAGGACTGAGGTCAGAGCCCTGCTCCTGGGCACTCCCAGGACCTACACAGGACGAGCAGCAGTGAACTCAAGACGGTACTTCTGGAGGGAAGAGGCCTCCTCGTGATGTGGGAAACAAAGGCAGAAGGAAATGTACACAAAACAAATTTTCCTTATAACTTGCAGCCCGTTGACAAATGCTTGAGGCAGACAGAGTAATAGCTTTCCTCCAGGAACTCCCTACCGTCTTCATGTTAATGATTTGCTAGAGGAGAAAGCAACTTGCTAGCAGCCAGACTTCCAGATCCTGGGAGTCCTCTTTAGTCTATGAGAGTCTCTTTGGAATCTTACACCTGTCTTTACCTCCCCCAACTCCACAGGATAGAATCGGTCACTCTTCACACCCTAGCGCAGCTCTTTCCGCCCACGGTCCTGTACCCGCGCTGTAATAAAACCAGCTTGTTGCACCGAAGACATCTCAAGATTTCTTTCTTGGCTGTCAGCTCCCGACTCCGACACTTCAAACAGTATCACTTAGAAGGGGGAGCAGCATGCTTCAGTGGCTTTGTGACGGAGGAGAAGAAAAACCAGTGGCTATGGTCCAGGGTCCTCCAGGGATGGCGTCTTACCACCAGATCAGAACTCGACAGCATGCCCCCAAGGCACCGCTGTGTAGACACTGCATTTCGTTGTCCTAACAGGAGAGGATACTCTTCAATCAGAAAATAAGTAACCTGCCCGAGCTCTTCCCTCTTCCCCACAAAGTCACTGGTAACTACTGGTCCAGGAAAATTACACACACACACACACACACACACACACACACACACACACCTCCTCGTTATTCAAAAATGGAACCCAACAGTCATACAGAGCTTCTACTGTAAGAAAAAAGAGAGGAAGGATGAAACGTTTCGGCTAATATAAAATACTCCACAAAAGTTAACTGCAAAGCAGAGGAAAACTATGACACAACTTTCCAACATGAGTTAAATATAATTAAACCAGACAACCAGCAATAATGTAAATCACCACAAATAAGATGAAAACCTCAAAATAAAAATGCATGGAAAACCTGAAATGAGAGATGACAGCCGACCAAACACAGGAGAGAAACGGAAAAAGAAATCATCTGAGAAAGGAAGTGAAAGAGAAAGACAAGACTGTCTCAGAGATCACAAAAAGTCCAAGGAAAAAGAGACATGACCGAAATTGTAGTAAGACAAAAAAAAAAAGAAAAAAAAAAAAGAAAAAAAAAAGACAGAGGTCAAATAAGCCAAGAGAAAGAGAATGAAACAGGGAAGGAGTTTTCAAAAGGATCAGAGAGAAAGTGATACAGAAGACAAAGTAGAGCAACAAGTTTGTAAGTGGAATGTCTGAAAGAATAAAAATAAAACAGTGTAAAAGAACCAACACTGCAGACAGTAGTCCCAGAAGGTGTCCTGAAGTGAAGGAACACTCAGTGATTGACTTTTGACAAAAGGGCCAAAGTAATTCCATGGAAAAATGTGGAGAGCTGCCAGAAGAGCTGCCAGGGGAAGAGATGTGTGCCTTGACC
>NC_043704.1:1828135-1829409 GCF_006229205.1 Suricata suricatta
ACTGACTGATATGAATGTAAATTCTACCTTTTCCCAAGTGGTCTTTTTGGCTCTGCTGTACTACACAGCCTGGGACACAGGTCCTAGAACATTGGAGGGCCCCCTGGATTTGTGGGTCCCAGAGGAATAGAAGGATTAAGCTGTGGCCTCAGGGTCCTGGAGTCATAAGTGGGTCTGATTCAGCTTTCAAAGCAGCCAAATCCCAAAGCTCCAAATCACAGTAGGACATTTGCAAGTCATCTCTCTTTAAAAGTCTGGTTTGCATTTTGTAAAATTTGTAAAGACTCAGTTGGGTGAGCATCAGACTCTTGATTTCAGCTCAGGTCATGATCCCAGCATCATGGGATCAAACCTTGTGTCAAGCTTCACACTGAGCATGGAGCCTGCTGTCGATTCTCTCTCTCCTTCTCCCTTGGCCCTTCTCCCCTGCTAGCATTCTAAACAAATACAAAATTGAACGTGTCACTTAACTGATTCTACAGCTGCTCTTATTGAATGGTGACAGAATTATATTTCATAAAAATACTGTTTTTTGAACATAGCTAATTTAAATATAATTCTTGTGAATGTTTCCTTTTCATTGCATCTGCTAGAATTAAATAATATTTGCATTATATTTTGAGTGATTTAAGCGGTCCACTGATAGGTAAACATAATTACAATATGACACAGCCATATAGAGATGTTTGAGTGAAAAAAATTGATCTAGGCTGTGAGTAATTATAAGAATTCTGTAAAGATAACTAAATATGTACTTCAACAAATTTTGATCAGTGCTAAAAATAACACAGAGAAAACTTGAAAACCAAACATATCCCCACCTCCAAACCTATTAGTATTTTTATTACTTTATTAATTTCATTCATAAATTAAATTAAGAGGGTTGACATTTTACAATTTTATTTCTTGTTTTATAATTTTGATTTAATCTTTGTAATTTTGTTTCTGATTTCTTTACTGTTTAAATTGATTTCTAGGGGAGAGGGCAAGATGGGGGAGAAGTAGGGAGTCCCCTAACTCCTGCCTGCATCTATCAAACAGAGAAGGGCTGAAGCCAAAAGACCACAAGAGTCGGGGAGGCAAAGAGACAGAGTCCACTAAGAAGACAGCCTCAGAGGTGCATGATGAGAGATGGAGAAGATAAAAACAGTGGAGACACAGAAGCACGGAGGGGAGGGAGCCCCCTCTGCAGAGACACAAAGGGAACAAAGTGGCCAAACTGCTCTGAAAAACTGTCCCTGGAAAAGAGAAAAACCTTGGCCAGGAAAGAGAGG
>NC_043704.1:1829509-1831160 GCF_006229205.1 Suricata suricatta
GTTTGTAAGTGGAATGTCTGAAAGAATAAAAATAAAACAGTGTAAAAGAACCAACACTGCAGACAGTAGTCCCAGAAGGTGTCCTGAAGTGAAGGAACACTCAGTGATTGACTTTTGACAAAAGGGCCAAAGTAATTCCATGGAAAAATGTGGAGAGCTGCCAGAAGAGCTGCCAGGGGAAGAGATGTGTGCCTTGACCTAAGATCAGCCACCTGCAGGGCAGGACAGTGTTATCACTCCCAGCTCAAGGCCGGAGACAGCTTGGCTGGACTTTCTTATCGGCTCCTCAGACGCTGTGCTAAAACTGCAGCTTCTGTTTTTCCTTTACCCTAGCCTTTACACGTGACCCTGTTTCTTAGCAACTGACCTGTGCTTTCTGCTCTTTATAAGATGAATGTTTTTTTCTCAATAAACTGAGGCTTGATCAGAAACTTTGTCTTGCCTCCATTCTCTGTGCCCCCTGTCCCCCAATTCTCACTCCCTCCCTCAGGACCTGCGTTGATGGACCTGCAGGCCGGGTCAAGTGGCGCCCATCGTGAGTGCTTCCTGAGTAAGGGGGATCCAGTGAAGAAACCGATCTAAGAGAAAACGAAGAAGAGAAAGAGGTAACGGCTGAATTTAAAAGGAGACGGCCACGCAGAATTAGCTGCGTGGTCCAGTGCTCAAGATTTAGGGAGACGGCCACATGGGAGCCTGCCGTGTGGTCCAGTGCTCAAGTGAGAGATTGGAATTCCTGGGGCAGGAATTAAGCAAATGGTCTAAACAGAGACCCTCAGGGCACAGGGAGTAAAGGTTAACAAAAAGCAATTATTAAAATTTTTTCAGTTCCTTCATGATGTCTGTCCTTAAGTGTTTTTCTACCATTGATAGAGAATAAGGAAAGTGAGTAAAGTAAAGAGATTGCTTGGTTAACTGCTTTTCTAATGTCTTGGTCGTGTTTGTAAAACCTTTGTGGGAGGGAATGTTATAGCCTCTGGGTGTGTGTGTGAGTGAATGTATTGGTCTCCTCATTAGAGGGGGCTCCCTACCTTTGTTTGTCTTTGCGTCACGGTATCATAAGAAATAAGGGATAAAAAATAAGGGAGGGGCAATACAGAGTCTGTTTTACTTGTTTCGGGTTGCTGCAAACCCTCCCTGTAGAGACAGGCAGAGTTAGAGTGATGGATAGGTCAGAACTTGAAAAGCTTTGAGCCACATAGAGTCTAAAGAAAGAGGACTCTATATAGATTTGCTTCCACCCTGAAAATGGCGCCAGTACTCTGTAAGAGTCACCTGTCTAAACCTCCGGAGATAAGCTAGTTCTTCATCTAAATTTTGAGTGCGCATGTGCTTTTTGTCTGGGATATCCAGTGGAAGGCTGGACGCAGCATTACTTCCCACCCCGGGACCGCACCGAGACGTCGGTCGGCCCTTTAGTGAATCTGTGTTCCTTTGCCTTCTGGAAGTGAGGGCTTCTCCCTCATTCATTTCCCAGGTTGATGGCTATAATTGGAACCAAATACTGTTGGTCTACCTCGGGACAGAGACCGGAAGGAATATTTCCTAGCAGCTGCCGGGGACCCATTTTGTTCCGGGAAAGATTCGTTCTCTTCTCTGGACTGACATGGATTGCCTAATTCTACTCCTTAAACAAAACAAAATAAAACAGAAA
>NC_043704.1:1831260-1837537 GCF_006229205.1 Suricata suricatta
CCCATCCCTGTCACTTCTCTTTGTATATGCTCTTCCATCAGCCCTGCCTCTACCCTGCTCTTTATTTATAACTGGGATCTCTGGCATTCTGCTTTGAAACTGCCCTTTGTCTTTTTTCCCTCTCCCTTTTGGTTTGCCTGTTTTATTCATTTGTTCGTACATTTGTGTGCTTTTGTTCCCTATTTGTGTGTCTGTCAGTTTTCCGTCCCAGGGCTACCCCAAGAAACAAGCCAAAGTGCACATGGTGGAGAGTCCCAAATATCACTACGAGTAGGGAAATAAAATAAGCAAAGGCACAACAAGAGAGACCAAGGGAAACCACTGAAAGAACACTTTCTGAATAGACAGGTCCTGGACAGTCAATGAGCCTCCTTCAATATCTCAATACTCACAGGTGCAGAGCACATATCAAGCTTATTAATCTGACAAGACACAGAAAACTAGCCCAAATGACGAAACGAAAGAACTCTCCTCTAAAGAAATTCCAGGAAGTAGTCACAGCTACCGAAAAAGGACAAAACAGATCTAAGCCACATGACTGAGCAAGAATTTAGAATGATTGTCGTAAAATTAACTGCTGGGCTTGAAAAAGGCATGGAAGCCTTCAGAGAAGCTTTGCTACAGAGACTATGCACCTTAAAAATAGTTCTGATCAATGAAAAACTGCTATAAATGAGGTGCATAATAAAATGAAGGGAACCGCTACATGAACCGAAGAGGCAGGGAAAAGAATCAGTGGAAGGAAACAGACCCTGAAATCCAAGAGGCACAGAGAACCCCCTCAGATGTAACTTGAATCTGTCTTCTGGACAATATATCAGAATGAACCTAGCAAAATATAAGGTCAAAGGGAATTCTGAAACCAGCTACGGATAAAAGGGCAAAGGAAAACCTATCAAAGTAGTTGTAGACCTATCTACTGAAAATTGTCAGGCCACAAAGGAATGGCAGAGAATCTTCAATGTGATACACAGGAAAAATATGCAGCCAAGAATCCTTTATCCAGCAAGCCTGCATTCAGAAAGGAAGGAGAGATATAGGTTTTCCCAAATAAACAATAATTGAAAGAATTCAGTACCACTAAACCATCCCTACCAGAAATCCTAAGGGGAACTCTGAGGGAAATGTTGTTAGGAACACAAGGTACCAGAGACACCACTACAAGTATGAATCCTACAGAGAACACAATGACTCTAAACCCATATATTTCAATCCTAACACTGAATGTAAATGGACTAAATGCTCCGACCAAATGACTTAGGGTAGGAGAATGGATAAAAAAATAAAATCCATTTATTTACTGTCTACAAGAAATTCATTTAAAACCTGAGGACACCTTGAGATTTACGTAACAGCATGGAGAAATATTTATCTTGCGACTGGAAGTTAAAAGAAAGCCGGAGTAGCCATACTTATATCGAACAAACTGGACTTTAAAGGAAAGGCAGGAACAAGAGATGAAAAAGAGCATTATACAATAATTACAGCGTCTATCCATCAGGAAGACCTAACAATTATAAACTCTACACACCAAATTCAGAAGCACCCAAATACATAAAGCATTTAATCAAAACCAGAAATTGATAAGAATGTGCTAAATGAGGAGGAATTTAATACTCACTCCACATACAGCAACGGATAGATCAGGGAAAAACTAGCCCTCACCTCTATGGGATCCCAACAGGGAGTTGGTGGCGGTGGAGGCGCGGAGCGAGCTCCTGCTGCAAGAGTGCCCTGCTCATTTCCAGGAAACACCCAGCGCCTCCTGCAGCTGCAACCCGAAATCCGGCACCACCAATAGAAACTGATCCCTCTCCCAACGTGATCCGGATCCCGGCGGGGGGCTGGGAGTTGGCGGTGGAGCCTGTCAGGGCTCCACCTCGCCTCCTGATGCTCACCTCGCCTCAAGCAGCACACCTTGCCTCAGGCAGTGGCAGCGCAAATCCCAGCGGCCACCAAGAAAAACTGTCCCCAACACCTATGAGATCCTGGTACAGAGCCAGCCACCGGTTGAGGTCCAGGAGGTTGTTTCCTATTTTCTCCTCCAGGGTTTTGATGGTTTCCTGTCTCACATTCAGGTCCTTCAGCCATTTTGAGTTGATTTTTGTGTCTGGTGTAAGAAAGTGCTCTAGTTTCATTCTTCTGCATGTGGCGGTCCAGATCTCCCAGCACCACCTGCTAAAGAGGCAGTCTTTTTTCCATCGGATACTCTATCCTGTTTTGTCAAAAATTAATTGACCGTCCATTTGTGGGCCCAGTTCTGGGTTCTCTATTCTAATACATTGGTCTATGTGTCTGTTTTTGTGCCAAACCATACTGTCCTGATGATCCATGACCTCAACCGTAGCAGATGAAAGTAAAGGGATGGACAAATATCTATCATGCAACTGGAAGCCAAAAGGAAAACGGAGTAGCCATATTTATATCAGACAAACTGGACTTTAAAGTAAAGGCAGTAACACGAGATGAAGAAGGACATTATGTAATAATGACACGGTCTCTCCATCAGGAAGAGCTGAACAATTATAAATATCAATGCACCAAACTGGAAGCGCCCAAATACATAAAACAATTAATCAGACAGAAACCATCTTCTTGATAAGAATGTGCTAATGCAGGGGACTTTAATACTCCACTGACAGCAATGGATAGATCAACCAGACAGAAAAATCACTAAGTAAACAATGGACCAGAACGACACATTGGAACAGATGGAATTGATAGATATATTCAGAACTCTGCATCCTGAAGTTAGGAAATTCAACTTCTTTTGGATGGCACATGGCACATCCAAGATAGATCACATACTGGGACATAAAGCAGCCCTCCATAAGTATAAACGAATAGAGATCATACCATGCACATTTTCAGATCACAATGCTATGAAACTTGAAATTAACCACAGGAAAAAGTCTGGAAAACCTCCAAAACTGTGGAGGTTAAAATCTGCCATACTAAGGAATGATTGGGATAATCAGGCAATTAGAGAAGAAATTAAAAAATATATGGAAACCCATGAAAACGAAATACAACAACCCAAAATCTCTGGGACGCAGCAAAGGCAGTCCAAAGAGGAAAGGATATCGCAATCCAGGCCTATTTCAACAAACTACAAAAAGCGCAAATTCAAAGTCTAACAAAGCACTTACTGGAACTAGAAGGGGAGCAGCAAGAGCACTCTTAACCCAGCAGAAGAATAGAAATCATAAAGATCAGGACAGAAATAAACAACAGAGAATCCAAAAGAACCGTCGAGCAGATCAACAAAACCAAGAGTTGGTTCTTTGAAAAAATAAACAGCCAGACTCCTCATAACGAAAAGAGAGAGCACCCAGATAGACAAAATCATGAATGAAAAAGGATCTATCACAGCCAATCCCTTAGAAAACCAAGCAATCATCAGAGATTACTATGAAAAATTGTATGCCAACAAACTGGACAACCTAGAAGACATGGACAAATTCCTGAATGCACATGCACTACCAAAATTCACACAGGAAGAGATAGAAAGCATGAATAGACCAATAACCAGTGAGGAAATTGAACCTGGTATCAAAAATCTCCCAACAAATAAGAACCCAGGGCCCGATGGCTTCCCAGGGGAATCCTACCAGACATTTTAAGCAGAGCTCATACCCAATCTTCTCAAACTATTCCAAAAAATAGAAATAGAAGGAAAACTTCCAAACTCATTCCACGAAGCCAGCATCACCATGACACCCAAACCAGGCAGAGACCCAGCACAAAAAGACAACTACAGACCAACATCCTTAATGAATACAGATGCAAAAATACTCAACAAGATACTGGCAAATCAAATTCAACAGCATATTAAAAAAAATTATCCATCATGATCAAGTGGGATTCATTCCTGGGTTACAGGGCTGGTTCAATATTTGCAAATATATCAATGTGATCCATCACATTAACAAAAGAAAGGATAAAAACCATGTGATCCTGTCGATAGATGCAGAAAAAGCATTTGACAAAATACAGGATCTGTTCTTAAAAAAAAAACCCTTGAGAAAGTCAGAATAGAAGAAACTTACCTAAGCATTATAAAAGCAGTTTATGAAAAGCTCACAGCTAAGACCATCCTCAATGGGGAAAAACTGAGAGCTTTCCCCCTGAGATCAGGACCACGACAGAGGTGTCCACTCTCACCACTATTGTGTAACATAGGGCCGTAAGTCCTAGCATCAGTAATCAGCCAACAAAAGGATTGGCTAAGAAGAAGTCAAACTTTCCCTTTTTGCAGACGACATTATACCCTACATGGAAAACCCAGCAGACTCCATCAGAAGCCTTTAGACCTGATCAATGAATTCAGTAAAGTTGCAGGGAAAAAAATCAATGTACAGAAATCAGTTGAATTCCTATACACCAAAAATGAAACAGCGGAAAGAGAATTCACGAAACTGAACCCATTCACAATTGCACGAAAAACCATACAGTACCCAGGAGTAAACCTAACCAAGAATGTAAAACATCTATATGATGAAAGCTATAGAAAACTTTTGAAAGAGATTGAAGAAGACACCACGAAATGGAAAAACATTCCCTGTTGATGGAACAGAAGAATAAACATTGTGAAAATGTCATTACTACCCAAAGCCATCTACACATTCAGTGCAATCCCCATTGAAATTGCACCAACATTCTTCTCAAAGCTAGAACAAACTATCCTCAAATTCGTATGGAACCACAAAAGACCCCGAATAGCCAACGTTATATTGAAGAAGAAAACCAAAATGGGAGGCATCACAATCCCAGACTTTAGCCTCTACTACAAAGCTGTCATCATCAAGACAGTATGGTATTGGCACAAAAACAGACACATAGACCAATGAAATAGAATAGAGAACCCAGAACTGGGCCCACAAATGGATGGCCAATTAATTTTTGACAAAACAGGAAAGAGTATCCGATGGAAAAAAAGACTGCCTCTTTAGCAGATGGTGCTGGGAGAACTGGACAGAACATGCAGAAGAATGAAACTAGACCACTTTCTTACACCGTACTCAAAAATCAACTCAAAATGGCTGAAAAGAAATTCATATTTATTTATGTATGTTGATGTATATTCATTTCGATGGAGAGACTTTTTTCAAAAAAAATTATTTATTGTGAGATAGAGAGAGAGACTTGTTTTTAGTCTTTCTTTATTTTTCAGGGTGGGGGGAGGCAGAGTTAGAGGGGGCCACGAAATGCAAAGCAAACTCCAGGCTCTGACCTGTCAGCACAGAGCCCAACGCAGGGCTCCAATCCGTGAACCACAGATCACGACCTCAGCCGAAGTCACACACTTAACTGACTCAGCGACCCAGGTGTCCCAGATATTTCTAGTTACTGAGAGGTGTCAGGATTCATGCTTTGATAATGAGGATTGGGCAATATCGTTGCTTTATGGTAGCCGAGTACAATCAACGCAGTTGCTTCAAGGTAGACTAGCCTATACACTAGTGAGTGGCTCATTCTAAAATTGTTAATGGTATACAATATGACAGTCATAGTCACAATGCAGTATTCGAAATATGATTACATTTTCATAAGAACCACTTGTGAAAAGTAAATAAAAATCATTTTGGAAAACACAACTACTTACTTCTGATGAGAGGCTGAAATGTAGTTTCTCCGAATCAAAATGAGAGGAATTCAGTGTTGTAATATACGTATTTGAACACAAAGTTGTAAAACACTAAGAAAACGAATATACTGTTAATTTATACGAAATATTACTGTCTCTGTGCTTATGTAAGGGTAGGTTCTTCACCTTCATACACCTCACACACAATGTTCTACAAGACGAAGCCTTAGGCAATGATGAGGACAGAAAACAATTCCTCCATTTTTATGGCTGAGTAATAGTCCATGGTGTGTATATACCACTTGTGCTTTCTCCATTCATCAATGGATGGTCACTGGATTTGTTCCATTTCATCGTTTTTATAAATAATACTGCAATAAATACTCAGGGTGCATGCATATATTTTGGTATATATTTGACCGTATTTCTGTTTTTAATTTATTTCTTAAAATTCAAGTTAGTGGGAGTGCCTCCATGGTTCCGTTGGTTAAGCATCTGACTCTTGGTTTTAGCTCAAGTCAAGATCTCAGGGTTTGTGAGTTTGAGCCTGGCTTTGGATTCTGTGCTGGCACCAGGGAGCCTGCTTGGATTCCTTCTCTTTCTCTCTCCTGTCTCTGGTCTGTCTCTGTCTCTCTTTCCCTCCCCTGCTCACTAAATCTCAAAATAGATGAATCAGCTTACAAAAATAAA
>NC_043704.1:1837637-1842806 GCF_006229205.1 Suricata suricatta
TATCTATACCACATCTTCTTTGTCTATTCATCAGTTGGTGAACATTTGGGCTCTTTCCAACATTTGACTATTCTTGATAGAACTGCTATAAACATCGGGGTGCAGGTGCCCCTTCAAATCAGGATTTTTGTATCCTTTGGGTGAATACCTAGTAGAGATATTTCTGGGTCATAAAGTCATGCTATTTTTCATCTGTTGAGGATCCTCCATACTGGTTTCCAGAGGGGCTGCCCCAGTTTGCACTCTCACCAGCGGTGCAAAAGAGTTTCCCTTTATCCACGTCCTTGCCAACACCTGTTGTTCCTGGAGTTGTTAATTTTAGCCACCAGGTGTGAGGTGGTAGCTCATTGTGGGTTTGATCTGTAATTCCCGGTTGATGGACAATGTGGAGCATCTTTCAATGTGTCTGTGAGCCATCTGGGAGCTTTCTCTGGAAAAGTGTCTCTTCACGTCTTCTGCACATTTCTTCAATGAGTTATTTGTATCTTAGGCGTTGAATTTGATGGCTCCTTCAGAGACTGTGATACTAATCGTTTATTCCATATATCATTTGCAAATATCTTCGTCCATTCCATTGGTGGCCTTTTAACTTTGTCGGTTGTTTTCTGTCCTCAGCAGACGTTTATAACCTTGATGAGGTCCCAATTTTCATTTTTGTTTTCATTTCCCTTACCTCCAGAGACATGTCTAGTAAGACGTTGCTGAAGTCAAGGTCAAAGAGGTGGCTGCCTGTGCTCGCATCTAAAATGTTGATGCTTTTCTGTCTCACATTTAGATCTTCCACTCATTTAAAATTCATTTGTGCATATGGTATAAGAACATGGTTCACATTCATCCTTCTGCATGCTGCAGTCCAGTTCCCTCAGCGCCACTTGCTGAAAAGACTGTCTTTGTTCCTTTGGATATTCTTACTGCTTTGTCGAAGAGCAGTTGGCCATAGATTCATGGGTCCAATTCTGGGCTCTCTATTCTGTCCCAATAATCTCTGGGTCTGTTCTTCTGCCAGAACCATGCTGTCTTGATGAGTCGTTTTGTAATACAGTTTGAAGTCTGGAATTGTGATGCCTCCTGCTTTGCTCTTCTTTCTCAACATGACATTGAGTTCTTGAGTTAACTTTATATGTTAGATGCAAATTCCAAGAGCCCTGGCCAGCATAGACCAGTGTAGGTCCAGGACAGCTTCACCTAGGAGATGTACTATGAAGTGCCAGACACTTACCAGCACCTCAGTATAATGTTAAAATCTCCACCCACTGGGGAGCCCAGCCTTCGGTAATACAACATACAATATGCATTTCAGCTTCTTTCCTCAGTATACATGTGCTTGCACTTGCCTTATACCCACCTCCACATAGGATGACAAAGCTCCCCTTTCAGATATTCATTGTAATCCTGAATCAAAGCAAGGACTGACCCCTGTCCACTTTGGTAGTTGTTCCCCCAATCCCCTCATTCGTTGCAAAGTTTCCTTTGAGGGACAATTCCAACAGGTGCATTCTCTACCTGTCACTCACCATGGAGGCAACTCATGCTAGCTTAGATACAGGAGGTCATCGTCACCCAAGAAGAGGAGGTGTCCATAGTTCTCTAGCATCACATCCCCGTACACTTCCCGCTGAGGGAGGCGCAGGCATCCCCCGTCCTTCTGAGGGAATTCTATGGCCACATCCCTGAATGCCAGCAGCCCCTGCAATAAATGCCACAGTTTCCATGTGGACAGGGCAGTGTTCATAATGGTACCTCAGATGAAAGAAGGAGGTGGAATAAATGGTTCTGGCTTATGAGATTCTGCTTTCTGCAGTAAGATCATTTTTAACAGTTGTATATTTACATCTTTTCTTCCTTTGAGGTAATAAGATGGCATATGTTTCACAGAACCACTGGGAACACTCTATTCCTGCCAGATAAACTGTGAACTGAAGGTGCCGACAGAGGCACACACATGTTTGAGGACTGCATTTATATCATGCAGTATAAGTTGTGTCTCTCTCTTCGTTTGAAAGTTTTAGTGGGTTAGAGATGTAGTTATCCAATTACGTATTTCTTATTCTTTGGATGTTTGCATATTTTGAGAGGGAAAGACAGATCATGAGCAGGGGAGGGGCAGGCAGTGAGGACAGGAGACACAGAATCCAGGGCAGGCTCTAGGCTCCAAGATGGTAGCACAGATTCTGACACAGGGCTTGACCTCATGAACCGTGAGATCCTGACTTGCACTCAAGTCGAACACTTAACTGACCGAGCCACCTGTACAGGCACCCCTCTACGTATCAGGTTCTAATATGAATTAGAAATTCACGACAGTGATGTTGAGATCAGGGTTTGTCTGATTCAGGAGTTAGAATGGGAAACTATTAACTATAGATGACACGTTCCATACATACACTGCCTAGAAAGCAGGGAAACAACAGGGTGATAACAATTTCTGTTTTCTCAAATGATTAAACTTGAGAAAGTGTTAACTCAAGTGTGGAGGAATTAAACTGATCCTATATTGCTGATGAGAGTGTACCATGTACAGGAAACTGGCATTTACTTATTGACTCACAACATTTTTCTATCCATTAAAAAAAAAAAGGCAAACACAACAATTTAAAGTCCCTGGACTTTGAATCTAACCTTCCTTTCTGTATTTTTCAGTTCATCCATATTTCATTCTTGTGGTTTCAAATGTTCATTTTCAATCCATAGGTAAACAGAAGATGGCAAACGGGTCAGGCCCAGTACCTACATCTTCATGGTTACTGTGGGATGCCTCGTGGGCAAGGCAAACCACAGGATATTATCGGGATTAGGTCACACCATGTATGTGAAGTTCCCTACAGGGGACACCATCAACTCACTGTAAACAGGAAAGTAGTGCTCAATCCACATTGCAGTGATTGATTTCTACATATTTTTTTCCAAATGGAGATTGGTTCAGACATTAGTGTATTCCAGAATCTTCTTCCAGTAAACTTTCAAGTGCAATGAAAGCATTTGGTCCTGCAGGATGGTGGTGGTGGTCTTCGCTGGGAATCAACAGTTAACTCACAACGGTGGAACCTACATGGTATACTCTTCCCTGGAACTCAGCAGGAATTGTCCGTGTTAACATCAGGTGGTGGCTGTGAGGGGCTCAGGTGTGCTGAGCCTGCGTTTGTGCCACTAAACGTGGGTCTCAGGGAGCAGGATGAGCACTTACAAGTAACTGGTGAAAGATGCAATTCACAGACCCCATTCCAAATTGCGGAATCACCATTTCTTCTATGGGACCAAATGATTTATATGCACATGAAAACTTGAAAGCACAACCCGCCTATCAGCCTGGGTTTACAATAAAGATCCCATGGCGAGTTTTAAGAACCAGCATCACCTGTGCCTTCTGCCAGAGTCCTCTATTGGTCAGGATGAGAGCATCGGTGCTGCTTTAACTATGAGCTCCAGGAGATTCTCAGGTGAGGTCAGGGTTAGCATGAGGACCCACAGACGTATGTGGGAGGGCTGTGTCTGGCTTTCAGTTGAAGGGACGATGACAGTCTGTTGGGCATGGACTTGGAAGCGGCAGGTGAGGGCAGCCCAAGTTCCCCGAGGTGTGGCAGGGGGTGTGGCTGTCTGTGGGAGGGGAGGACATCTGAACCCGGGAAGGAGAAACTCCCATGGAAGTCGCCATGCAGGAGCTCCATGTTTTCTGACTCTTTCCTGTGACAAAGTCATGGAGAGGGTGAGCTTTTGAGCATTTCAGGATTTTTCTGCCTCTGAAGTGATGAGAGCAGGTGAAGAGGCTATGCTGAGGCCTTTAAAGGCCTACAGGTGTGATTTCTCCACATAATGTCACCTCAGAAAGCACTCGAGAGCAGAAGGGAGAGAAAGAAATGGCTAATTCTCAGGTGAATTTTGACTTGACTTAGCTCAGAACTGTGCCCTCATTTCCTAGTGAAATGCTGTGCATTTACAACTTGCAAACCTTCCTTCTCTATCTCTGCAGGTCTTGCCTAGCAAATTTGTTTTGGACTAGTCAAATTCAGCTTTTTAGGACATTCCTGAGTTACATCTCTGGGCTCTCTCTCCATTCTCTATGACCAGGCTGTCTATACAGCCTGAGGAATTCCTGTCATGAATTCATGACCTGCAAATTGTTGAAAATAACCATTTGGTGACAGATCCACATGGGGATGTGTTGGGGACACCAGTAAAGTTCAAGATTATATTCTGAAGTCCTGTCTGGGTGTGGCATGCGTCCATGTGAACTAGATTAAGGAACATGAACAAATAGGGACTCAAGGTTGCTTCAGTCAGTTATGTGTTGGAGTTTTGATTTCAGCTCATGTCATGATGTCACAGTTTTGAGTTCAAGCCCTGTGTCAGGCTGCTCGCCGTCAGCAGAGTTTGCTTGCCATACTCTTATCCTCTCTTCCCCCCCTCTGCCATACACTCTCTATCTTGCTCAAAATAAATAAACTTAAAACAAAAAGAACATAAACAAAGAAATCAGATGACTATTTGGCCCTGAATAAGACAGTGTTCTCAAAAAGAGCCTTGCTATCTAGATTGTTTCAAAGACTTACTATTTAAAATACATGGAAAGGGGGCCTGGGCGGCTCAGTGGTTAAGCCTCTGGCTTCAGCTCATGAGATCTCATGGTTCATGGGTTTTAGCTCTGTGTAAGGATCTGTGATGGCAAGCTGGTGCCTGTTTCAGATGTGGTTTCTCCCTCTCTCTCTACCTTTCCCCTGCTCTGTCTCTCTATGTCTGTCTGTCTCTGTCTTTCTCAAAAATAATAAACATTGAACAGTTTTAATAAAATAAAATACCTTGAAGACGATAGGACATGGGAGCAATCTGTGGCTTGAAATTTGCCATAATCTTCTATATTTTCATAATTGGTATCCTATTAAAATTGGTAGGGTGTTTTTTTTACATCCTTTGGAAACGCTATCACAATAATTATGAGTTTTTCTACATGCATGAGGCCACTGATACCAATTTGCCTCATTACAGCTGATGTTAACATTGTTCATGTGGATCAGGGTCTCTCTGACAGATTCCCCAAGAAAATGAAGTCTCTCTCCTTATTTACAGGGGATCCTAGCCCTTGCAAATAGAGGTTTTCTATTAGTCCTGGACTTCCTAAGTTGCAATTTTATTTTGTACTGAATGAATGATATATTCTCCCATTATTGCTGTTTT
>NC_043704.1:1842906-1851623 GCF_006229205.1 Suricata suricatta
TCATGTGGATCAGGGTCTCTCTGACAGATTCCCCAAGAAAATGAAGTCTCTCTCCTTATTTACAGGGGATCCTAGCCCTTGCAAATAGAGGTTTTCTATTAGTCCTGGACTTCCTAAGTTGCAATTTTATTTTGTACTGAATGAATGATATATTCTCCCATTATTGCTGTTTTAACTTTTCAGCAAAGGAAACCAGTATTATATAATTACTATATGTTCATGGTCTTAAAATTTTATAATGTGACTTGGCACAAATGACATCATTTCAAGGTAATAATCAGGCATTTTTCCACGTAAGGAAGTATTCATGATGTTTTATCTTGAATTAAACCTTCCCCTTCCCTGCGATTCTTTGTTGCCATGACTGTGAATTAGTGATAATTTAGGATCTACATGGCAGAGGACACTGTTGCCCACAGTTTTTGATCTGATATGTCTTCCTTATTTTTTGATTCAATGGTACTTAGCAGTGGAATTGAGGGAGCTGACTATTGAAAAGTCTTACTAAGTGTTCCAAAGAGACAAACAGGAAACAACATTTGGAGAAAGAATTCTCTATACACTTCTGTCATGTGTCCTACTCTCTACTGAGCATAGTGCTGGATTTGAAATTGTAGATTTTCCAGCCAGGGTCGTGTATTTTGCTATCAATGGGTCTTGCTGTCTCCAGAGGAGATCTGATCAGGTTCTTTGGAAAAGGAAAGAGCCCTGTCATATGAAGAGAAAGGAGAGAGGAAACATACACCCAGCTAAGTGGGAATGAAGGAAGCAGATGACACAGTGAGGAACCAAAGTTAAAGGAGAAAACTCAACCTTAAAATGTGGTTTGGGAAGCTCAGCTTGAATGGATTCTAGAAGGCCAGGTTTATTTCACTGGTGGTCACAGAGGTACCTCTCCTGTCTCCCTCTTCCTGTGCTCCTCAATCCTCTTAGGCTTACCCTCTGTCCTAATGTCTTCCATGACATTCACAGTAACATTGAAAAGCCTTCCATGGCCAGTTAGGGTCTATTTGATTGGACTGCTTTTCTGTTCATTTTTGGAGCATGTGGAAATCTGTACACATAGGGAGTTTCTAAGTGGAGGCCCCAATGTGATTTACTCAGGTCCCACTTATGGGTGCGCTTGTCTCCTGGAGACTTACACAATGTCTGGTACAGCATCAGGAATGTGAGGTGGACTGATGCTCCCCAGTCATATCATACACAGTGCAGCCCTACCCATAGAGACTCTGCATTGATGAGACCCAGACTCTGTCCTCAAAAAAATACTGGGAGCCTGAGTGTTTATGTTGGCCTCACAGGGGAGTCATTGGCCATTTCCTGAAGACCTAATTGATGCTGGGCCCCATTAAGGCCTAAGTGTCAGAGTCCTTGGGGTTGGGACATTACAGATGATAGTTCAAAAAACTAAAACAGAGATTCCAATGGGAAGGCAAAGCTGAGAATGACACTTTCAGCATTGCTTGTAAAATTTCATGTATATACAAATCAGTTGGGTTCTCATTAAAAAGAGAGTCTGGGACCCACACTCAGATATCATGAGTTCCCTAAGTTTGGATGTAGGTCATTAATTGGTATTTTTAACAAGCATTGAGGTTGCTGTCCCCAGACGTCACCTCCAGTAGCACTAATGTAGAGAAAGCAGAAGAGCACCCCTGAGTCCCTTATACCCAACCATCTTATCTCAACACAAGTACTGCTGTTGCCAGTGGAAATTGCTAACAGCTTTTGAGAAGATGTTATTCTCTGCAAATCCCCTGCAAGTTGGAAAGGGATTAGATAAGGCAGTGGTATCTGAGCAAGGCTCTTTGGGGTACACATGTGTACTCCTCCATCAAAGGGATGCTTATTGAGTATCTACCACCTGCTCCAAGTGTATGAGGATGCACTGTGTCCAGGACGCTGGCCTGGGAATCTTACACTGTGCACGTTAATCATTCCCAAGCCCTGGGAATCGGGTACACTGTGTTCACTTTTGCCGGAAGATTGGATTCCTGGTGAGCCTCTGGAGCAGAGAGTGATTCTCTTCTTTTGAATTATCAGTCCTCTTGAAAACAATGTTGGATGTGACGGCACAGATATAGAGAGCAGATGGGAGACAGAAAGAAAGGAGGAATAGAGCCTCTGAGGAAAATTTGATGAGTATCATTTGCATTTATATATTTGGTTAATTTCCATGTGTTGAAAATCAAGGGACACCCAGGAATGGAAGGTGCATGCTATGTGTTACCTTGGAAAAACTGTTTGAAGCAGAAAGATGAAAGGGACTCACCAAATGGTAAGTGCTTTGCAATCCTCTCTCTGAATCTGGGCCTCAGGAAAGTGCTACTATCAGTGAACTATCCAGGAAGCTGAGCTGCTAGGAACTCTGTTCTCTGAGCTGTTCTGAGAAGGGAGGATCAAGGACTGGCAGCGGAAGTTAATTTCGGGGTGAACACGTCATTTATGACAGATTCTCTGTCATGATGACAGAGACAATTTATTCCCATGTTCTGGCAGTCTCCACAGGCACCATGGAGACAGAAGGACTATTTAAGATGTGAATTCTGGGACAGCTTAGCTGTGCCCACAATGTTAGCCCCGAAGTATGAAAGAGGAATCCCAGAACGTCATAGGGTCTGCTGCAGTAGTGGGATTGATTGGAGCTTGAGCGTTTATATTACACACAGTGATCCTGATTGGCCGGCCCCTGCTCCCCAACTGCTCAGGGTCACCTGCATTGTGGGAGGTGCCAAGCTTGATGGGTTTGCCTGCATTCTCTTTGGGCACATGTGTGAGGTTTGATAACACCAAGGGAGAAACGAGAGAAGGCAGAAAAACTCGGTGGGATAACATTGGTGCAAGGGAGCATTGTTCTGTCCAGAGACTCTATCCCTTCTTGTTTGAAATGTAAACTCAGGTGTGTGGGCTTGGTGGAGATGGGATTCAGAGCTGCTCCTCTGGAGACCTGGGCAGGTGAAGGGAGAAGCACATGACTGCAGGTTTTGGCCACAGAAGGCCAATGTGTGCCACAGGTCCTCTCTGCACGTGTGCAGCAAGTGGCCAGAAATTCTACCTATGCAGGCGGTGTGGGGAGCCATTACCAAGAATGGAATCGGGGAAAGTGAAGGCCAACTCACATCAGTGTCTTCTGCGCATGAGCAAATGTGGGCCGAGAGAGGCAGGGAAAGGTGTCCTACTGAGTTTTGTGCCCATGTTAGGAGTGGGCAAGGTGTTTAGGCCATGTGAGAAAGGGGCTCAAAATGAAAGGAGCTACTGTATAATGTCAAAAGATGAACTGATATATGTTCAAATGTTCAAGAGTTCACCTGACCAGTTTTTTGTTTCTTCAAATGGTTAAGCAGGTTCCTTCCATAGGAGATGGTGATCAGGTTTTCATAGAGATGATGTGGAAGCAAAGGAAGGACAGTGCTCGACTGGATATCCTTCCGTAGTGGTGCTTATTTTTGGGATGCAATTGTAAGCAAAGAGAAACTGCCCCAAAATTAATATCAGAAACCTTACAGAGGGGTATAATGGCTGAAAGGCAAATAACGTCTTTGGAGATTAAAATACAAAATAGCAATGTATATTGAAAAGCATATGAAAAAAAAATGCGGTGTATAATAGCGAAAGGTTAGAAAACAGGTTACTGTAAATTAGCCTGTACTTGTTGGTTTTGACAAACTATAGGCTCCTGGTTACAGGAAAGAACCATGGTTTTCATCAAAATAGTGTTCTCCCACACACATCGAAATCTGAAAACAAGAGGTCCTTCTGAAATTGGCATTTAGCATTCTCCCCCAATTTCAGAAATATCAGCTAGTCATTGAGAGAACCCTTAAGATACAGATGTTCATAAACCTTACACAAGCTCTAATTGAGGAACCTACAGATACACCAACATTTATGGGAAAAGGTGTTGGTTTGAAAAGTGGAAAGTACTACTGGAGTTACAGAAACACCCTATTCCTGTCCTAATTAACCAACCTGGTGGGAAAACCTTAATGTGTTCTTCTAAACACCTTATAGCTAAAAACTCTCCACAAATGACCCCCTATTTCATAATGACCTTTGCTGTGTCCTATTAGAGACCTTGGCTTAGTCTATTTGTCTGATGTAAGCACAGCTACCTGGTTTTCCTTTGGTTTCTGTTTGCATGGAATATCTTTTTCCACCTCAGCACGTTCAGTCTGACTGTGTTCCTAAAGCTGAAGTGAGTCTTTCTCTTTGTTTTTCATGGTTTTTTTTTTTTATCATTCTATTTTTGAGAGAGAGAGATGGCATGAGCAGGGGAGGGACACAGAGAGAGGGAAACACAGAATCCAAAGACAGGCTCCAGGCTCTGAGCTAACTGTCAGCACAGAGCCCGATGCAGGGCTTGAACCCAGAAACTGTGAGATCATGACCTGAGCCAAAGTCAGATAGTTAACTGACTGAGCCACCCAGGCGCCCCTGAAGTAAGTCTCTTGAAGGCACCTTATAGGTGTGTCTTGCCATTTCTTTCCATTCAACTGATCTATATCTCCTGATTGAAGAATTTAATCCATTTATAGTTATTTTATTTACTTATTTATTTTACATTCACGTTAGGTAACATGAAGTGTAGTATTGGTTTCAGGAGCAGTACCCAGAGATTCATATACCACCCAGTGTTCACCTCAGGAAATGCCCTCTCCAATGCCCATCACTCATTTAACTTATCACCCCACCCACCTCTGCACCAGCAACCCTCAGTTCTCTATATTTAAAAGGCTCTTGTAGTTTGTCCCCTTGTCTGTTTTTATCTAGTTTTGCCTTTCCTTCCCCTGTTTCATCTGTTGTATTTCTCAAATTCTACACAATGAGTGAAATCATATGATATCTATCTTTCTCTGACTGACTCACTTCCCGTAGCAAAATACCATCCAGTTCTATCCAGTTCCTTCCGCATCGCGCAAGATTTCCTTCTTCTTATTGCGAGTAATAGTCCAGTGTGTGTTTGTGTGTGTGTGTGTGTGTGTGTGTGTGTACACAATATATACATATTGTCATATACATGATCTCATATATATGACATCTCCTTTATTCATTAGTTGATAGACATTTGAGCTCTTGCAATAATTTGGCTATTGTTGATAGCACTGCTGTAAATATTGGGGTGAATGCACTCCTTTAAATTAGAAGTTTTGTATCCTTTGGATAAGTGAATTGTAGTGTTAATTCTTCCTTTTAGGGTAGCTCTATTTTCAAATTTTTGAGGAATCTACATACTGTTTTCCAAAGCGTTTGCACCAGTTTGCATTCCCCTCAACAGTGCAAAAGGGTTCGCCTTTCTCTGCATCCTTGCCAAAATCTGTTGTTTCCTGAATTGTTCATTTTAGCCATTCCTTCTCTTTTTTTTTCCTTTAAGTTTATTTATATGGAAAGAGAGACAGGAGACAGCATGAGGGAGGGAAGGATGGACAGAGAGGGAGAGAGAGACCATCCCAAGTGGATTCCACACTGTAGAGCAGAGGCTGACATAGGCTTGAACCCATGAACTGTGAGATCATAACCTAAGCTGAAATGAAGAGTTAGATGCTCAAGAGACTGAGCCACCCAGGTGCCTGTAATTTATCCATTCTGACATATGTGAGATGAAATCTCATTGTGGTTTTGATTTGTATTTTCCTGATGATGAGTGATGTTGAGTGCATTTTCAGGGGTCTGTTAGCCATCTGGATGTCTTCTTTGGAAAAGTGTGTTTTCATTTCTTATGCCCACTTCCTCACTGGATTACTTGGTTTTTCAGTGTTCCTTTTGGTAACCTCTTTCTAGATCTGGAATCTAACCCTTATCTGATATGTCAATTGGAAATATCCTCTCCATTCCATCTTTTACCTTTTAGTATTGTTGATTATTTCCTTCTCTTCCGTGTGCAGATGGATTTTATTTATTTATTTATTTATTTATTTATTTATTTATTTATTTTGGTATGAGGTGCCAATAGCTCATTTTCATTTTTATTCCCCTTGCCTGGAAACATGTCAAGTAAGAATTGGCTCTGGCTTAGGTCAGAGAGGTTTCCTGAATATTTCTCCTATAGGATTTTGGTGATTTCCTGTGTCATATTTAGGTCTTCTATTCATTTTGAATTTATTGTTGTATGGTATAAGAATCTTGTCCAGTTTCATTCTTCTGCATGTCACTGTCCAGTTCCCCCAGCAGCATTTGGTGAAGAGCTTGTCTTTTCTCCATTGGATACTCTTTCCTGTTCTGTCTCAGATGAGTTGGCCATATATTTCTGGGTGTGTTTCTGCATTCTCTTTTCTACTCCATGAATCTATGTGTCTCTTTTTGTGCCAGTACCATACTGTCTTGAAGATTACAGCTTTGTAATACATTCCAAAGTCCAGAATTGTGATGCCTCTCCTGATGTTTTCCTTTTGGCACATCATTTTGACTATTCAAGTCTTTTGTGGTTCCATACAAATTTTAGGATTGTGCTAGCTCTTTGAATAATGCTTGTGTTCTTTTGCAATTTCGGGTTTTTTTTTATGGTTTTTATTTCTTTTTGAGAGACAGAGACAGTGCGAGCAGGAAGGGTCAGAAGGAGCAGGAGACACAGAATCTGAAGTAGGCTCCAGGCTCTGAGCTAGCTGTCAGCACAGAGCCTGATGCGGGGCTCGAACTCATGAACTGTGAGATCATGACCTGAGCCAAAGCCGGCTGCTCAATTGACTGAGCCACCCAGGCGCCCCATTGCTTGTGTTCTTTTGATAGAGATGGCCTTGAATGTGTAGATTGCATTGGGTAGTATTGACATTTTAACAATATTTGTTCTTCTAATCCATGAGCATGAAACGTTTTTCCATTTCTTTTTGTCCCCTTGAATTCCTGTCATAAGCTTTGTCTAGTTTTTGCTTACAGATATTTTATATCTTTGGTTAGGTTTATTCCTAGGTATCTTTGTGCTTTGGGTATAGTTATAAGTCAGATCAACTCCTTGATATTTCTCCTGCTTCATATAAATGTGTAGAAATGGAACTGATTTCTGTACACTGATTTTATATCCAGTGACTTTGCTGAATTCACATATCAGCTCTAGCAGGTTTTTGGTGGAGTGTTTCAGTCTTCTATGTAGAGAGATGATCCTGTCATCTATAAAGAGTGAAAGTCTGACATCTTCCTTGCCAAATTGGAAGTCTTATTTCTGTTTTCCTTCTGATCGCTGAGCCTTGGACTTTGAGTACTACCTTACACAACAGTGGTGAGAGTGGACATCTGTGTCATGTCCCTGACCTTAGAGTAAAAGCTCTATTTTTCTGAATTGAAGATGATATTAACTATGGAGCTTTTCCTCTATCAAAAGGATCATATGGTACTTTGCCTTTATTTATTAACATCAGTATAGTTTATCGCATTGATGTCCATATGGTGAACCATGTCTGCATCCCAGAAATAAATCCCACTTGATCATGGTGAATCATTCTTTCTTCTTAAATGTTTATTTATTTATTTTCAGAGAGACAGAGACACAGAGAAAGATGGAACTAGCAGGGAAGGGGCAGAGAAAGAGGGAGAGGAAATCCAAAATGGGGTCCATAGCCTCATTGTAGACTCAACATGGGTCTAGAACTCATAAATTATCAGATCTTTTTGTGAGCCACAATGAAGAGTCAGACACCCAAGTAACTGAGCCACCCAGGTGCCCCAAATAATTTTTTGATGTACTGTGGCACTCCATTTGCTAGTATCTTGTTGAATATTTCTGAATCCAGGTTGCTCAGGATATTGGCCTCCTTTTTAGATAGGTCTTGGTCTGACTTTATAATCACAGTAATGCTAGCTTCATAGGATGGGTTTGGAAACTCTCCTTCCTTTTCTGTTGGAACACATTGAGGAAAATTGGTATTAACTCTCTTTTAAGTGTCTGTTAGAAATCCCCTGTGAAGCCATATGGCCCAGGACTCTTATTTGTAATGGGATGTTTAAAACCAATTCAATTCTTGGCTGGTAACAGCCCGCTTTAAAAGGACTATTTCTTCCTATTTGAATTTTCATAGTTTATTTCGGGGAATTTTTCCCTTTCTTCCTGATTGTCCAGTTTGTTGCATATAATTCTCATAGCATTCTCCTATATTTGTTTGTACTTCTGTGGTGTTTGTTGTGATCTCACCTCTTTCGTTCATGAGTCCATCTATTTAGGTCCTCTTGGTTTTCTTTTTGAGAATTATGGCTAAAGTTTTATCAATTTTGTTTAATTTTCAAAAAAAAATCTGCTCTCATTTTCATTGATCTACTCTACTGTTTACCTTGGATTCTGTATTATTTAATGCTTCCTAATCTTTATTATTTCCTTTCTTTTGCTGGCTTTGAGCTTTATTTGCTGCTGCTTTTCTATCTCCTTTAGGTATAACATTAGGCTGGGTATTTGGGACATATTTTGCGTTTTGAGATAGGCCAAATTGCAAAGCATTTTCCTCTCAAGGTTGCCTTTGGTGCATCCAAACGATTTGGACTGTCTTGTGTTCATTTGTGTTTGTTTCCATGTATATTTAAATTCCTTTAATTGCCTAGTTAATGCATTCATTTCCTTTTTTTTTAGTTGGCTGTTTTTGAATCTCTATGTATTTTTTAATGTTTTAAAATTTATTTTTGAGGGATAGAGACAGCGTGAGTAGGGGTGGTTCAGAAAGAGAGAGAGAGAGAGAGAAGACAGACAGACACAGAATCTGAAGCAGACTCTGAGCTAGCTCTCAGCGTAGAGCCCATCA
>NC_043704.1:1851723-1855655 GCF_006229205.1 Suricata suricatta
GTTTCACAACGTTGTGGTATGAACTCAGTCTTTTTATACTGGTGGAAGACTGCTGTGTGGCTCCATATGTCATCTATTCTGGAGAATGTTCCATGTGCATATGGGAAGCTGTGTCTTCTGTTGCTTTAGGATGAAATGTCCTCAGATCTGTTAAGTCCATTTGGTTCAGTGTGTCATTGAGAGGCATTGTTTCCTTGTGGATTTGCTGCTTCAATGATCTGTCCATTGCTGTGGGTAGGATATTAAGGTCTCCTGCAATTATGGTATTATTGTCAATATTTGCTTATGTTTGTTATTGATTTGTGTGTTTGAGTGGTCCCAGTGTGGGAACTAAACATTTATAGCTGTTCGCTCTTCTTGGTGGATAGCCATTTGGATTATGATAGAATGCCCTTCTTCATTTCTTGTTGCAGTCTTTGTTTTAAAATCTAGTTTTTCTGGAGCACTTGGGCGGCTCAGTCAACTGAGTGTCCGACTTGGGCTCAGGCATGATCTTGTGGTCAGTGAGTTCGAGTTCCGTGTTGGGCTCTGTGCTGACAGCTCAGAGCCTGGAGCCTGCTTTAGATTCTGTCTCCCTCTGTTTCTCTCTCTGCCCCTCCCATACTCATGCTCTGCTCTCTCTCTCTCTCAAAAATGAAGAAATGTTTAAAAAAATTTTAACCTAATTTGCCAATCCTTAGACATTAATAAGCTTGATAGAAGTTCTCCATCCCCTCACTTTCAAATCTGCAAGTGTCCTCAGTTCTAAAAAGAGTCTCTTCTAGGCAGTTTATTGAGGAATCTTGGGTTTTTTTTTTATTGTTTTCATTTTGTTTGGTTTTGTTTTTGTTACTTTCTTAATCCATTCTGATACCCTATGTCTTTTGATTGGGACTTTAGTGCACTAAAAATCAGAGTCGTTTGAAAGATATGAAGTTGCTACCATTGTGATATCTGTAGATTTTGTGTTTGTGGTGATGTTCCCTAGTCCTTTATAGACCTTGCTGCTTTCCACTAACAGAGCCTCTCTTAGAATTTCTTAGAGGGCTGCTTTAGTTATCTCTAACTTCCTTTATTTTTGCTTTGTTTTTTTTTCTTTTCTTTTCAGAGATAGAGAGAGAGAGACAGACAGACAGACAGACAGACAGACAGACACAGGGTGCAAGTGGCAGAGGGGCAGAGAGATAGAGCGATATAGGATCTGAAGCAGACTCCAGGTTCTGAGCTATCCGCACATAACCTGACATGGTGCTTCAACTCACAAAGCATGACATCATGACCTGAGCCTAAGTCAGACTCTCAACCTTCTGAGCCACCCAGGTACCCTAGTGATCACTATCTTCTTTAGTTTTTGTTTGTCTAGGGAAGTCTGTATCTTGTCTACTCTGAATAACAGCTTTGCTGGGAAAGGGAATCCTGGCTGCATATTGTTCCTCATCAACACATTGAATATTTCCTGCCACTGCCTTCTGCCCTGATTGGTTTCAGGGCACACTTCTGCTAATAAACTTATGTGACACTTCTGATAATAAAGTTAAGTGAATACCCTTGTAGTTTAAGGATATCTTGTCCCTAGGTGTTTTTATTTTTATTTCTTTATTTACTTATTTGTTTTTAAGTTTTTTCAAGTTTTATTTATTTTTGAGACAGACAGAGCACGAGCAGGGAGGGGCAGAGAGAGAGAGGGAGACACAGAATCCAAAGCAGGCTCTAGGCTCTGAGCTGTCAGCACAGAGCCCGACATGGGGCTTGAACCCACAAACATTAGATCTTGACCTGAGCCAAAGTCAGAGGCTTAACCGACTGAGCCACCCAGGTGCCCCTCTAGCTGCTTTTAGAACTCTTTCTTTCTCTTTGTATTTTGCAAGTTTCACAGTGACATATTGTGGTGTTGACCTGTCTTTGTTCAGTTTGAAGGCAGTTCTCTGTACCCCTTGGAATTGGATGCCTGTTTCCTTCCCCAGATGGGGAAGTTCTCAACCTTAATGTGTTCAAACAAAGCTTTTCCCCTTGTTCTCTTGCTTCTTTTTCTGGGACTCCTATGATATGGATACTGTTTTATTTCATGAACTCACTTAATCCTTTACATTTTCCCTCATGATAGAGGAATTTTCTATCCCTTTTTCAGCTTCATCATTTTGCAAAATTACATCTCCTCTTTCACCTATACTCTCCACTTCTCCTTCCCTCTTGGCTGTCATTGTATCTAGTTTATTCTGCATCCTAGTTATACCATTTTTCCATTCATCCTGACTAGTTCTTAGGTCTCTGACTCTGCAGCAAGGGTTTTTCTGGTGTCTTCTATGTGGTTTTCAAACACAGTTATTTGTCTTGTAACTGTTGTTGTAAATTCTTCTTCAGATGGATCATTTATATCTGCTTTGAGCTATTCTCTGGCTATGATTTCGTCTTGACCTTTGTTTTGTGGAGAATTCCTCTGGATCGTCACTGTGGCTCAGTTTCTGTCTGATGCATGTTATAAGAGCTCTTATATGCCTGGGCCTGAGAGCACTGCTGTATTAATAAGGGGCCATAGACTGTCCAGTGCCTGGTACCCCAGCATACACTTCTGGTGTATGTTCTGTGCAGTCAGCTGTTATATTTTGGATGCTCTATCCCACTGGTCTGTTCTCTGCAGATCTCATTGGTGTAGTCATGCTGAGTATGGACCTTTGACCAGGTGTCCTTTAATTGGTTTGTTGACAAACAAAATGTGGGTGTGGGAAGCGGGAAGTCTCTATTCATAAAAAGAGAAAAAGGAGGGAAAGAAAATCAACCTGAGAGTCAAAAAACTATAAGGCTGATTCTTAGGAAACAGAAAGGAAGAAAATAAAACAAAGCAGAACAAAAAGAAGAAGAAAGGCAGAAGGAAAGGCAAAATATGGAATTAGAATAAAAAAGCCTGACTTAATACATACATATATATGGAGGAAAAAAGAAATCAGAAACTCTGAGCCAGAATCCAAAAGAAAAAAATAGAAGAGGGAGGAGACAAAAAGGGAAAAAGGGAAAAAACAAGTTGTCTGTTGGTGCATGTGGCCGGTGGCTGTGCTGGTCTGGAGGAGAGGCTGGCTCTGCCGGGCCAGTCAGTCTTGCTCCACTAAATAATCCATGGCCAGGCTCGGCGGGGCAGGGTTTGGTGTAAGCATGTGCTGCCTCCATTGGGGGCCCACTGTGCTGCTCTCTGAAGTTTCATTGTGTTGATGTTGGGAGGGGGAATGGTGTCACCCCAAGTTCTCTTCCAGGGACTTGGGCTTTCAACCCACATCCTTCAGGCAGCGCTCAAAGAAGAGAGAGGACAGTCAACTAGCCCTGAGCCACAATTCTCCTGCCGTTTCTCCTCAGGACTCGGTAGGGACTCAAAACCTGATCTCTTAAAAGATCTGGCATGGCCTGGATCTGGATCTGCTCCCCTCCTCTGGAGAGAAGCCTCCCCACCCTGTTACTGAAAGGCCTCTGGCTACACTTGCACAAACTTTTGATGTTGGGGAGGTGATAAATCCTCTTCTCACAGTGCTCTAGGCAGAGAACTGTTCTCTGCAGTGCACCCCAGAGATCAGGACACCACACAATGCAATGCAAGGCCAGCTCCTTCTTCTTCAGGAGCATGCACCATGGCTCTGCTGCACCCGTTTGATAGGGTTTCCCCATATGATTTATTCTTAGTGTGTATATATATCAGCCTCTCAAAAGAAGGATGCCCTTCTATTGGCAGCAACACAATAAACCGAGAGGACTTTTTGTTTTTTAAGTTGTATTGAAACACTCCCAGTCCCCACTAGCCAACTTAGGAGTCTTCAGTTTTAGCTTGTAATGTTAGCCTGTAAGATTGATGAACCAAATCTTTCTTTGTATATCTATATATTATGCGTTGTTTCCTAGAAGGGTCAGAACCAAACCCTCTTATCCATCCTTTCCTTCGGACACCAATACACACCTCCGAGTAGAACAAT
>NC_043704.1:1855755-1859806 GCF_006229205.1 Suricata suricatta
CTATGGATTAACTGCCCTAACGTTTGTTGTTTTTTTTTTTTTAATCTTTAGGGCATGGACATGTGTGTGGCTAAGTCTGGTAAGCTTCTGACTTCACTCAGGTATGATGATCTCGTGCTTTACTTCAAGCCCATCCGTGGGCACTGTGACGACAGCCCGTGCTTGGAGCCTGATTTAGATTTTGTGTCTCGCTCTCTCTCTGCCCCTCTCCCACTCAAACTGTGTGTGTGTCTCTCTCTCAATATAATGAAACATTATGAAAAAAAACCCTTTCAGCCAGGCAAAGACTTTGAGGTTGGTGTGTGGGCAAGAGTCTGCCTTCTTCCCAAGTGGCTGGCCCACTAAAAAAACCCCATACTCTTCTCCATCAAAACTCCTGTCTTAAGTATTGGCTTTGCAGGAGAACAACAGCTGCACTTGGGTTCTTGTAACAATACTGATGTGGGATCATTCAGTACAATGCTCAGGGGAAAATTCTTGAAATATTTCATGGCACATCATCGTACGTTTATTCCAGTAGCACAGGACAGGCCCGGTGGACAGAAAGAGCTGCACTTTGGCTGTAGAAAGCTGCTCAGGGGAGGGTCGTGCAGGGAGTATTAGATCATAAATGTTCCTACCTCTAATTTTCTACTCCTCAAATACTATTCCAATATTTCTCCTTTGGTTACCGCTCAGTTTGGTAAGATGTACAGTCAGTCATGAGACCCTGAATGTAGCAACCAGCACATACTTGATCTTATCAAATCTAGGCAGGCTATAGGTCCACCTTCTGGCCTAAAGGTCAACACTTTTCTGTGTCCATCCATTTCACCCCTGACTAATCTTTGATCCTGAAATCCTTCAGGTTGTTGAACGGTGAAAGGCTCAACTTTTATAACTTCTTCAAGGTGAGAGGGGTTGTCAGAATGTCCCAATATATGGACCAAAATTGGTCAGTCTTTGTGCCTACATGTAACTATTACAGAAAGCCATGG
Source organism: Suricata suricatta (assembly GCF_006229205.1). Classification (NCBI taxonomy): domain Eukaryota; kingdom Metazoa; phylum Chordata; class Mammalia; order Carnivora; family Herpestidae; genus Suricata; species Suricata suricatta. The sequence continues at coordinate 1,856,733 of NC_043704.1, forward strand.
TTGTAGAGGGCAGAGGGGACATTGGGGTGAATATGTTTTGTGTAGTAGGCATCGTTTGTTGGCTGGGCAAAGGAGTAAGGAACTGCTTGCACATATGACAACAGGAGAGAACAAAGCAAAAGAGAGAACACATTAGAGTTATTATAATCAAAAATCAGAAGGGCAATGAGAAGACCTTTTAGGGAGCCCATCGTTCACTCCTCCACCAGGAATGTAATCATTACTTGACAGTAGAGATAAATCAAGAAATAAACCCTTTATTATAGAAAATAATCTGATGGTCCCCATCAGAGGGAAGGTGTGTGGGGGATGGATTAATACGTGCTGGGAATTAAGGAATGCAACTGCTGTGATGAGCACACACACATTTTAACTGGAATTAAAATAAAACCTTAAAAATTCATTACATAATAAAGAAAAAGTAGTGGGATGCTAGTAAAATACTGATACATCTTTGCAATATGAATGGATAAAAGTGGAGAATACTACTTGAAGTGGTCGCGATGAAGACGACTTCCCAGATATCGGTAGAGGATCCCTCCTTCCCCAAAGGGCATATGACTGTACAACGATATTTCTTAGTAATTACTTCAGTCCTAAAAATTATTGAAATTAGTACTCCTAGGTCATCGTATCAGAACAAGAATGCTTCCCTTTTTATTTGGTTTATTTTTGAGAGAGATAGAGTGCAAGTAGGGGAGGGACAGAGAGAGAGGGAGACAGAGGATCTGAAGCAGGCTCTGAGCTGTCAGCACAGAGCTGGTCTTGGACTCAAACCTACCAGCCATGTGATCATGACATGAGCCAGAGTCAGACGCCAAACAGACTGAGCCACCCAGGTGCCCCAGATCAAGAATGCTTCCTGAATGCTTGCAATCTTTATTTTGTACAAGGATCATACAGTGCGTTTGAAGGCATACCTGTGTCTAGATGTGATCTTCATATATTTTAATAAATACAGCCTATCAGTGTTTAATGTGTTAACATTTGTATGTAATGAATGGCACACTCTCCTGCCACTGATATTAACCTACCTCACCTTATTTAAAAATGTAGATAAGAGATAGCATCTACCACCTCTTTGATATAGATATAGATATAATTAGATAGATAGAGATGGTGATATGGGTTTAGATGATGTAAATCTGCATATAAATAGATGAGATAGATAGATAGATAGATAGATAGATAGATAGATAGATAGATATAGATATCTGGTAGTCATTTTCTCAGTGGCCCCAGACTTTAAAGAATGAATGGTTATAATTCCCACACTTCATCTATTACATCATTTTCTCTGCCTTATAACTCCTAGGACATCAAGATGGATACATTACAGAAAAATAAGGGTACCGTTGACAGTTTACCTCAAGTATTTCTTGATTGTGCTTCTTGGGATCTATTTTTTTAGTCAGTTTTCCTTGCAGGGGGCTTGAACCGACACAAAGTGTCATTAGCAAATTCTATAAACAACATGCTACACAGTCACAAGTCAGTATAACTTCTCATATGACACCCCAACCACAGCCTGGTGAGCAACTGCCTCCTCTCGGTCCCTAGGCATTCCACTGAGGAGCCCTTAGAGAAGATCCCCACAGATTTGCCCAAATGTGTTTTAGTATCAAGGGCTCAATCTGGACTTACCCAGCAACTCCTAAACTCTGCAGCCATGGTTCCTAATAAAGGATTGGGCCCCAGGTCATGATGGAGGGGTTCTTTTGATGTTTCAGCCAAGTGAACGTACACACATGACAGGGCAGGGTGTGTAGTAAATACTCCATAGGTGGCAGAAAAATATTCAAATAAGAGGTAAGGCACGGGAGAGGAAAAATTACAGTAAGAATTGCATGAATTCTGCATGTGGAGAAAGGACACCTGTTTCCAGTTAGCACAACTGACTCTCTGAATAATGAAACATAAACCTCACTTGTTTCATTTGTTAAGTATCTCCAGTTCTTCTCAATCTCCCACATTTCTTTTCCAGTTACATAAGCCTTTCAGACAGCTCTTTGTCTGTGTTATGATTAGAATGTCCTACTGACCTCTTAACTGAGAATAGAGGGGTTCATGACCTATGGACCACGGTACTAATTCAAACATTTAGCACTGACAGGGATTGAACGTGGATGAGAAATGATGATGGACCACTCTTTAGAGAGAAATATAAGACCTATTAAAAGCACGTGTAGAGAAATATTTTGAAATGTGGGGAGGCGATTGGAGAGAGCCTGTAGTCAGTCCAAAGTTCGAGGCAGCTCCTGGTGGTGTTCTCTGAGAATAAATGTAACAGACTTGGGGACTTGGCCAATATGGTGAGTTCCAGAGATCAGGGAACTGCTAATTTTCTTCATAATTTATTGATTCCTGCATATCCCTTACTAGCAGTTGCTGCTGGATGACAGAGATTACTAATTTATCAGGTAATTTTGGATGCCGTTAGCTCTTTGGACATCACTTTACAATGTCATGTGGCAGAGTCAAATTGGGAACTGAAGGATCCTCCTGGATGCTATAATAGGCAGGATCAGCAAGGCATGTATTGTGGTTCCACAAAGTGCTGGTATACCAGGTGTCTAAGCCCAATGTAATTTGGGTCCACTGTGCATGGATGATCTTCCAGGGATGCTGACTCATAGCTGGTGGGTACTTCCTTCATTACCACTTAGCCTGTGATCAGGGTAATCATGAGCTCTAGGCTCTCTGTTACCCCTCTCCCCAGAGTGGGGACACATGTTAGCAGGCAGGTGTGTTGAGCACTTCTGCTTCAAACAGTCCACCCAATTTTTAGGCAAAAAATTCCAATGGTCTTTCATAGCTCTTACTGTACTTACACCCATTTTTTTTGGTGTGTGTGTGTGTGTGTGTGTGTGTGTAAATAGGATTTTATCTGCTGTGAAAACCTGTCGCATCAAGTTGGGTAGCAGGTTCCTCATATTTACCATGAATACAATGAAAATATAATAATGTTTTATTTTGTAGCTCTTATTTATGTTCAGCTATCCCTAGAAGAGTAATATTTCTAGAAAATAAGGTACATATTTTCTATTATGAACACAAGGAATAAGAAGAAAGCC
>NC_043704.1:1859906-1863595 GCF_006229205.1 Suricata suricatta
GATCAAAAAGAATCATTATGTATGCAAATAGATTGCTTATTTTAAGGTAGGCATGTACAGATGTTCAACACTGTGCATAGATTATTTAGGATACTATGGGAAAATCATTGGGACGAATTAATGTTCCTTTCTTTTTCAGATTATTTTGCTGGCATAAGAATCAAATTGACAGAGACAGAATACAGGAGAAAAAATCCGAAAGAAATACATGCGCCCCAAAACCAAATTATGAAATTGAGACCTATAGAAGGACCAATGCAGATAGTTTTTCTGCTCTGTAGAGAAAGAGACATTACATCTGTGAGTATTTCACAGCAGACAGGAACTTCTGATGGGACTTCAATTAGTATGAAATTCTAGATGGAATTTGGTTAGTGGTTGGTAGCAAACTAGTGAACAGTAACAAGGTTTGTTCTTGAAGACTGCTCAGCTCTAAATTCCCTGTCTGTGGTGGGAACACTATCTCTTTAACTCTCTGTGCAGGAGAGGGGTCTATTACATGGAAGATTGATTTCCTGCTTTTGGGGGACAGCTGGAGGGCAGCGGGTTCCTACTACATCGGCTGTTTCTTAAGTAGCTTTTCCTTCAAAATGATCAACATGGCAAAGGGGCACATTTTACAGCAGCCTGCTACTGTCCCCTGCACACAGTCAGGAATGGACCTGGCAAAACACCATGGGGGTAGAGAATCCAGGAGCCTAAAACCCTCTCCTTGCACAGCACCACTCAGATGCACCTTCTTCGGAAGACTTTCCAGGTCAGGCCCCACTCTGGACTGCCCCTCAGTGAACAGATTGACGGAACTGAACATTTGGTTTGGCTGTTTATTTCCAGTCTCAATGGGAGGTGCTCACTTTCACTGAACCTCAAAAGCAGGTATATGGGAACAGAGATCTGAATGTTTTGGTGCCTACATTTCACACTTTCTCATTAAAGTCAGTGCTTCTTGTGCATACTCATTCAGCACCTTGTTTTCCATTTAAAAACATCCAACTATCGCAAAGATTAAAACAATAAATATCCGGAGCACCTGGGTGGCTCAGTCGGTTAAGCGTCCGATTTCCGCTCAGGTTATGATCTCACAGTTCGTGGGTTCGAGCCCCACCTTGGGCTCTCTGCTGACAGCTAGCTCAGAGCCTGGAGCCTCCCTCGGATTCTGTGTCTCCCTCTCTCTCTGATCCTCCCTGTTCGCGCTGTCTCTGTCTATCAAAAATAAAAAAGAATGAAAAAAAACTCAAAGAAACAAAAATAAAACAGTAAATATCCATACACGTTGTGAAATTGTAACCCACAATTGATTTCACTCTTGGTGGCTGCTGAACCAAAAGATACCACCAACCAAAACATAGGAAAAGAACCGGTTTTACTTGAAAGAAAAGAACACCAGGTATATTTCCCAATCTATCTCCCCGCACAACAAAGTCGGGTCACATTTACACCGAGGACACGTGCATATTTGTCAAGGGATGTGGGAAAGGACATTTTATTTTCAAATCAGCCAGAAGTCATCGTAAATTGAGAGTCTAGGTCCTAGTTGATTGAAGTCACTGGACCAGGAAGGATAGGCATCGTCAGGTCTCTGGCACCGTTAGTCCATTATTTGGGTGCTCATAGTAAGTGGTCAATTCCCACAAAATCCACAAGAGACTGTGTGTCAAATCAATCTCTACTCTGGATGTAGCAATGGGAGACTATATATCATGGATTTATTGCCTCTTCTATGATTAGACCATCTGCATGCCTGGTAGTGGCTCTTGATTTTTACATTATGATACAAGCTAGGTATGGTGAACAGGGAAGAATCCAGGAAGGACCTCGTGAACAAAGTTTTCTAAGTCCTTTTGTTTCAGAGTGGCCCAGAAAATATGTGCTTATCAAATATTTACTTTTCATCTCCCTGTGAATTCCATTCTTTACCTTGGAGGCCCCAGACTTCTGATTCCTTGCTCCTCCTCTTCCTTCCTTCCTTCCTTCCTTCCTTCCTTCCTCCCAGTCTTCTCCCTGACTTCTTTCTCTTCCTTCTCTCCTCTTCAGAGACATACATACCACCCTTTCCCCCTTGCAATTTTCCTGTGTCTGTGGAGTCTCCATACACATACTATTAAATTTGCATTTCTCCTGCTTATCACATGCCGATTTGGTTCTTAGTCAACAATGAGAACTGCCTCTTTACATTCTTCCAAACTATATTTGGCTCCTCTTTTATACGATCAATGTTATGAAGAAAAAGAAACAGAGAGGCAGGGCACAGCATCTGCATTCTGGGGGAAATATGAGACACCTATTTTCAAGTCCTAAAGTATAATGGAGAGTAACTCACATACATGTTCCTGAGGTACCCAGCATAGCACCATGTGAGTAAAAGCTGTGTGTTTGTGTGCACAGGGTAAAAGTTCCATAAACACTGACTGAATGATGTATGTATATTACTTTCCAAATAAAGACTTTATCAGACTTTATCAGACTATAACTGTTCCAATACTGTCATGAGAACATACATCTAATGCACTGACCTGTGGTTTCTAGCTTAAGGCTTGACTAATTGTAGCTTGTTTAAGAATTCAACAGACCACTGATGCTGGGGAAACAAGGAACCCAATGTTCCTAGAAGTTCAAGCTTGACCATCATAGAACAGTGGCCTTTTCTGATGCCATCAAGTCTTGAGATCATATCAAGAACGATTGGGCACTGTAGCACTGCGTCTCCTACATATCAACGCTCAGTAGTTCCGTGACTCCCCCTTAAAACTCCCTGCTCGCTATGGGACTTTAGATTGCCTATAACCCCTACATTGGGGAATGAAAAATGTTCTAATAATACAGCTTCCTAATCCATCTCATTGGGTCCCTGTCTCTGAACCTATTCCCTTGTGTCTAGGTCCTTTGAGTGTCATCTCTATATCTACTGTAACATGGGACATTTAGAGCTATGCCCATGGCGATTACATCATCCAATACGCCCTCTTGTATGACTGCCACTGATCAAGGCCTGGGCATCACAGGGATCATTGTCTTCATACAGCCTCTGGTCCTCACTAACACCCAGGAATTCAATTAAATCCTGAAGAATCCCACCAGTTTGCCAGTTCCTTATCCCCCTGACATTTATTGATCTCATGATGCAACCAAGAGCTGCCTATGGCTTTGGAGTAATGAAAGGGAGTCCCTTCGGGTTCCCACCCTACACTGGAAAGAGATCTTCACATTTTCTTCCTTTCCATCTCTTTCCTACTGTACTTAATAATATGAGATAGGTTAACATTGGTGTGGGATAACACTTCACTCTGTACACATCCATGTGAACACGTTAAACACATTGTTTAATTAATTTATTAATGTATGTATGTACAACTTATGTAATGTATTAATAAATACATTTATTTAATTAAATGTACTAACTTCACACAGACTAAGTTATGCACTTCAGATGGCGTCACTACTGCTCATAAAGTATTAGCGCTCACATTAGTCATTGTTGTATTATGGCAGGACAATTCAATGCATATGCAGAAAAACCACTGTCTGTATATAGACTTGTTGAGAATCTACACATTTATTTTCAACAACATTTTTCCCAGTAGCTATCACCCTTCAGCTCTTTAACCCAGAAACTGCCTCTTTATTAAAACTGCCTAGAGAACACTGAATATATGATCTAAAATTCGGCTTGCTCTGTCATTGGTTCTTAT
>NC_043704.1:1863695-1867368 GCF_006229205.1 Suricata suricatta
TTTTGATTGTTTCCTTTGCAGTGCAGAAGCTTTTTATCTTGATGAGGTCCCAGTAGTTCATTTTTGTTCTTGATTCCCTTGTCTCTGGGATGTGTCGAGGAAGAAATTGCTGCGATGAGGTCTAGGAGGCTATTTCCTGCTTTTTCCTCAATGATGTTTATGGCTTCCTGTCTCACATTCAGATCCTTTATCCATTTTGAGTTTATTTTTGTGAATGGTGTCAGAAAGTGCTCTAATTTCATTTTTCTACATGTTGCTGTCCAGCTCTTCCAACACCACCTGTTGAAGAGGCTGTCTTTTTTCCATTGGACACTCTTTCCTGCTTTGTCAAAGATTAATTGGCCATATACATGTGGGTCCAGTTCTGGGTTCTCTATTCTATTCCATTGGTCCATGTGTCTGTTTTTGTGCCAGTACCATACTGTCTGGATGATGACAGCTGTGTAGTAGAGGCTAAAGTCTGGGATTGTGATGCCTGCCGTTTTGGTTTTCTTCTTCACTATGACTTTGGCTATTTGATGTTTTTTCCAGTAAGGTCAATGAGTGGTGTAGTTTTTTATTGCATCTACGTCTGAGAGTATATTTCTCTTGCCACATATATAGACGGTAATCTAGCATTCTTGGTTAACCTGTCCCCCCCCCCCCAGAATGATGCAGGAACTGTTTTATTTGGTTCTGACACTGAACATTATGGAACAAAGTCTACTGTAAATACAATATTTTTCCATGTTAGGTAACTTGTTTGTTTCTCTTTGTTCTGACTAGACTGTTACAGAGATTATTTTTCTATCCAGAAATTCTGAATTGCAAATCCTTCTGAAATCTCAACTAAAGTATATTTTTCTTCTGGATCGCTCCTCCATTTTCTTTATCTTTTGGCTAATAATCTTCCACTTTTTCTTTTTCTTTGAGTTATGGATAATTAGTTCTAATTTTTATTAGAGAGATAGAGAGAGATAGTAGGTAGGAGAGGGCAGTGGGAGAGGGAGAGAGAATCATAAGCAGGCTTCACACCCAGCACTGAGCTCAGTTTGGGGCTTGATGGTGAGATCAAGAGTTGGATGCTTAAGCAACTGAGCCACCCAGGTGCTCCAGTTTCACATTCTTTTTTTTTTTTTTTAATTCATTGATTGGCAATCCTGGTCACTGTCTTTGATTTTTATTTTCTTATTTTCTTAAATTTCAGGTTGAGCTTTTATAGAAATAAAACATTCATAAAGGGGAGAGAGTAAAAATGATAAGTACAAAGATTTTTTTACTTTGAATTCAATTTATGCAATCAGCCTCCTTTCAGAACAAGAGACAGAACATGGCCAGCACACCAGAAGCTCCCCTAATGCTTTCTCCAAGCCATGCCTCTGCTCTCCAAAGAAACGATCCTGACTTCTAACACTATATATTAGCTTTAATACTTTTGAACTTGATGTAAATAGAATCACACAGTATATAAATTTAAGTTTAATGGCAAGAACTGTAAGAGGTCTGAGATTTTACCTTACTTGCAAGCTGTCACAGTTTCATGGGAGCTGGGAGAAGACATGAGATCCCTGGACCAGAGGAAAGGATGTTTTCATTCACAGAGCAGCAAACAACATGAGCATCAGCATATTTGTGTCCATTCCCCTTGCCCCTCAAGTCCCACAAGGATGATGCAGATGGGCCCAAACGGATGCCTGCACACACAGAGGATTGCAGGACAGGAACTCCAACTCAAGTGACCTGATCTTTTAACTGGATAATAAGCATGCTTACCCTTTGCTCTGGAGGCAGACATTATCTCTCTCTTGTAAGGCTGTTTGGTATGCAAATATCCTGAAATCAAGGACTTTGAGAAAGAATTAGAAAAATCTACTCCTTTTTTTATCAAAGCTAAATGATCTGCCATGAGAGAAAAAGCCTCAGAAAGTTTCCTTTTGAAAGCTCTGTTGACTGAGAAAAAGCTCAATGCACTAAGAAAATGGTCACAACAAACAAAAGTGACTGATATGAATGTACATTCTACCTTTTCCCAAGTGGTCTTTTTGGCTCTGCTGTGCTACACAGCCTGGGACACAGGTCCTAGAGCACTGGAGGGCCCCCTGGATTTTTGGGTCCCAGAGGAATAGAAGGATTAAGCTGTGGCCTCAGGGACCTGGAGTCCTATGTGGGTCTGATTCAGCTTTCAAAGCAGCCAAACCCCAAAGCCCCAAATCACAGTCGGACATTTGCTAGTCATCTCTCTTTAAAAGTCTGGTTTCTATCTTGTAAAATTTTTATAGACTCAGTTGGTTGAGCATCAGACTCTTGATTTCGGCTCAGGTCATGATCCCAGCATCATGGGATCCAACCTTGTGTCAAGCTTCACACTGAGCATGGAGCCTGCTGTCGATTCTCTCTCTCCTTCTCCCTTGGCCCTTCTCCCCTGCTAGCATTCTAAACAAAAACAAAATTGAACGTGTCACTTAACTGATTCTACAACTGCTCTTTTTGAATTGTGACAGAATTATATTTCATAAAAATACTGTTTTTTGAACATAGCTAATTTAAATATAATTCTTGTGAATGTTTCCTTTTCATTGCATCTGCTAGAATTAAGTAATATTTGCATTATATTTTGAGTGGATTAAGCGATCCACTGATAGGTAAACATACTTACAATATGACACAGCCATATAGAGACGTTTGAGTGAAAAAAATTGATCTAGGCTGTGAGCAATAATAAGAATTCTGTAAAGATAACTAAATATGTACTTCAACAAATTTTGATCAGTGCTAAAAATAACACAGAAAAAGCTTGAAAACCAAACATATCCCCACCTCCAAACCTATTAGTATTTTTATTACTTTATTAATTTCATTCATAAATTAAATTAAGAGGGTTGACATTTTACAATTTTATTTCTTGTTTTATAATTTTGATTTAATCTTTGTAATTTTGTTTCTGATTTCTTTACTGTTTAAATTGATTTCTAGGGGAGAGGGCAAGATGGGGGAGAAGTAGGGAGTCCCCTAACTCTTCCTGCATCTATCAAACAAAGAAGGGCTGAAGCCAAAAGACCACAAGAGTCAGGGAGGAAAAGAGACAGAGTCCACTAAGAAGACAGCCTCATAGGTGCATGATGAGAGATGGAGAAGATAAAAACAGTGGAGACACAGAAGCACGGAGGGGAGGGAGCCCCCTCTGCAGAGAGACAAAGGGAACAAAGTGGCCAAACTGCTCTGAAAAACTGTCCCTGGAATAGAGAAAAACCTGGGCCAGGAAAGAGAGGGGTTCTATCATCCCATCTCTAACCCCAGGGCGTTCGGAGAGAGATACTATCTCTAACTGTGGAGGCTTCTTTGGGCTGTGTGCTCTGGCCCCAGACATTTTCTCTGGGACAGACCGTATGCAAAGGACTCAATAGGCATCAGGAGAAACTGCTCCCCTACTTGATCCCCAGCTAGGAAGGGCCCCGCCTGGGATTCCGGGGTTACCTTTCAGTCACCATCATTACCGTACATGGAATAAGAGCCGAAAAGGAGGCTGGAGGCGGGACATAGATCAATGCCCACCTTGGCTACGCCAAGGGTGGAATAAGATCAGCCCAAAAGAGTGATCACAAAACCTGGTTTGAGAAGGGACTGGGGGGCCGCCGTTTTTCTCCCCAGAAGCACCAAGGTGGGGCCTCAGGGAGCAGCCCCAGAGACCCACAGT
>NC_043704.1:1867468-1868587 GCF_006229205.1 Suricata suricatta
GTCACAGCTACCGAAAAGGTCAAAAAGGATCTAAGCCACATGACTGAGCAAGAATTTAGAATGATTGTCGTAAAATTAACTGCTGGGCTTGAAAAAGGCATGGAAGCCTTCAGAGAAGCTTTGCTACAGAGACTATGCACCTTAAAAATAGTTCTGATCAATGAAAAACTGCTATAAATGAGGTGCATAATAAAATGAAGGGAACCGCTGCATGAACCGAAGAGGCAGGGAAAAGAATCAGTGGAAGGAAACAGACCCTAAAATCCAAGAGGCACAGAGAACCCCCTCAGATGTAACTTGAATCTGTCTTCTGGACAATATATCAATGAAACTAGCAAAATATAAGGTTAAAGAGAATTCTGAAAGCAGCCTCGGATAAAAGGGCAAAGAAAAACATATCAAAGTACTGAACATGGAGCCTGCTACAGATTCTCTCTCTCCTTCTCCCTTGGCCCTTCTCCCTTGCTAGCATTCTAAATACAAACAAAATTGACCTTGTCACTTATTTGATTCTACAGCTGCTCTTATTGAATTGTGACACAATTATATTTCAGAAAAATACTGTTTTTCAACATAGCTAATTTAAATAAAATCCTTGTGAATGTTTCCTTTTCATTGCATCTGCTATAATTCAGTAATATTTGTATTATATTTTGAGTGGATTAACCGGTCCACTGATACATAAACATAATTACAATATGGCACAGCCATATAGAGACTTTTGTGTGAAATAAATTCATCTAGGCTGCGAGTTATTATCAGAAATCTGTAAGATAACTAAATATGTACTTCAACAAATTTTGATGAGTTCTAGAAAAAAACTTGAAAAATATACATATCATCACCCACAAACCTATTAGTATTTTTATTAGTTTTTTCGTTGGTTTCCATATATTTTTTAATTTCTTCTCTAATTGCCTGGTTAACGCAATCGTTCTTTAATAGGGTGGTTTTTAACCTCCACATTTTTGGAAGTTTTCCAGACTTTTTCCTGTGGTTCATTTCAAGTTTCATAGCATTGTGATCTGAAAGTGTGCATGGTATGATCTCTATTTGTTTATACTTATGGAGGGCTGTTATGTCCCAGCATGTGGTCTATCTTGGAGAATGTGCCATGTG
>NC_043704.1:1868687-1869224 GCF_006229205.1 Suricata suricatta
CCGCCGGGGAGCGCGCCTCCCCAGCGCAGCCGCTTCTCACAGCCACAGGCGCCTCTGATTCCCCGCGGAGATGGCTTAGGGCTGGAGGCTATTCCTTCTCTTGCGCCCCGCTGCCCAGCAGTTATCTATGGAGTGGGTTTCTGTCTCCACGCGCAGCCAAGCGTTCTATACCTCTTCCCCAGAGACAGCTCCATGAGCGCGTTCCGACTCTGTCTCTTCCCTTTGTGTCTCGGGCGCCCGGCACTTGCGCCACGTTGGGCTGGGGATCTTACCTCACCTGCCCGTCCCGGGCTGGCCCGACCTCGGATCTCCCCCGTCCGCCCCCACTCACTCAGGTATCCTTGAGGTTCTATTCCTTCTGGAGTTCGTATTTTCTCCTTCTGCTCTCGCAGATGAGCGTAATATCCTTCTCAGTTCGAAAAACGGTGCGGGAGTTTACAGAGCTCCCTTCCTCTCCGCCATCTTGGCTCCACCCCCTTTATTAGTTTTTTAATTTCACTCACAAAGTAAATTAAGAGTGTTGATATTTTACAACTT
>NC_043704.1:1869724-1870198 GCF_006229205.1 Suricata suricatta
CCGCAGTGCCGCAGCGGGTCTGAGCCCGGTGGTTTCACTCTGGAGCCTGCGGTCCTCACCATTGTGCCCAGTTGTGCTGGGGCGTTGGGGGGTCTTCTGAGGTGCTTGGATCTGTTAGAATTTTTTTCTTAAAATCAAATTTGGATGGTTTGTCCATTATGTATTCAAAACACCCTTATGCTTCAATATTCTCTCCTCCTTCTTGTGTTGAAATTCCTTGTTGTCAGACTTCCCGAAACTGTCCTGTGGACCCTCTTCATTTTTCTTAATTCTGCTCTCTCTTCTGCGGATCGGACGATTCCTACTGATATGTCTTCAAGTTGACACTGTCTTTCTTCTTCGACCTCCAGCTGCTGTGCGCCTGCGGCCGAGCGCCCACACCGAGGACTCCCCGCTGCCCCCGGAGCACCCCCACCTCTGCAGCAGTGCCCTCAAACCCCCACGCTGCACCCGCTTGGAACACCACCTCCCGAC
>NC_043704.1:1870298-1876840 GCF_006229205.1 Suricata suricatta
GAGGTGGCTCCACCCTCTCCTGGCCGTGGTCTGGAAGCCCCTGGAAAACAGCATCTTAGACAGTCCCCGCCCCCTCCCCCACCGCCAAAGGCAGGAGCTTTTGTGGGAGTCCAGGGTGATCCTGCCAAGGATCCCCGTGTCTCCGTCGCCCCTTCCGAGTCCTGAGTCAGGAGTACCGGGGCAGGAAGGTCCAAGACAGCGGCAGACAGAACTGTCAGGGGCAAGACAGGGACCCGACACTACCTCCTGCACTGCGGACCGCCATCGAGAGGCCTGCCTGCGCACCACTAGGGACACCTTGCCGGCATCAGATCCCCCCACCGGCCTGCCGGCACCCCCAGAGCTCAGGGCCCCTCACCCACACCCACTGTGCAGCCAACTCCCTATGTGCCCTCCCGATGGCAGTGACAATGACTTGTGGCAAACAGTGAGCCCACACAGGTAACGGGCCAAAATCCGGGAGCCTAGGAGAGACACCACCTTGAACTTTAACACCTCCTTCAGAAACAACAGAAAGGCTGTCAGCACTCACCCTGGTGCATTGTGGGATGAAGGGAAGGCGGGCAAGTGCGCTGCAGAATCAGCCGCACGAGGGAGCACGTCCATGGCGATCAGAGATGGCCCGGCCCCTGGCAGGGCCGACCCGAAGGGTTTCCGTCCCCAAGGCATTGAGTGAAGTCTGGGGAGGTGACCGCCACTTCACTTGTTTTAATGTTTGTTTATTTTTGAGAGAGACACACACACACAGTACCAGCAGGGGAGGGGCGGAGAGAGAGGGAGGCACAGACCCACAGCCGGCACCAGGCTCTGAGCTGTGGGCACAGATCCCTACAAGGGGCCCGAACCCTAAGAACCGTGAGCTCATGACCTGGGCTGAAGTCGGACACTTAACTGGCTGAGCCACCTGGGCCCCCGACGTCGGGCCCCCGCTATTCGCACAGAGCCCTCTTTGGGTCCTCTGTCCCCTTCTGCCTCTCCCCCTCCCCTGCTCACGCTCTGTCTCACAGAAGTAAACAAAAAAGGAAGAATCGATGAGAACTTCCTATCAGGGGACGGATTTGGTCGTCCACGTTCCTGGGGCTCAGACCCCCAGACAAACTCGACGTGAAGAGATCCTTTGCAAGACCTACTGCAGCGAAGCCGCCGAAAGTCAAGGACAAAGAGGGAAGCCTGAAAGCAGCGAGAGAAACGAGGCCTGCAAGCAGCCAGGGGTCTCTGCAGCCCTCAGCGGCTCTGCCTGCGGACCTCCCAGGCCAGGCCAGAGCGCGCAGTGTCTCCAGAAGAAGAACCTGCGACCTTGAATACTCCGCCTGGCGGGGGGTCTTCAGAAATGAAGCATAGGGGCACCGGGCGTCCGACTTCAGCTCAGGTCATGATCTCGCAGCTTGTGAGTTCGAGCCCCGCATCGGTCTCTGTGCTGAAAGCTTGGAGCCTGGTGCCTGCTTCGGATTCTGTGTCTCCCTCTCGCTCTGCCCCTCGCCCCCCTCAAAAGTGAAATTAAAAATCATTTAAAAAATTAAAAAGAAAAGGAAATGAAGCAGAAATTTAAAAGGGGGGTGCTCCTGGGGGACTCAGTGAGTTACGCCTGAGACTTTGGCTCGGGTCTCGAGCTCCTGGTTCATGGTTTCAAGCCCAGCATGGGGCTCTCTGCTGTCAGCACAAAGCCCACTGTGATCTTCTGTCCCCCTTTCTCTGGCCCTCCCCAACTGACACTCTCACTCTCAGAAATAATAGATAAAAACGTTTAAAAATTATTTTGAAAACTGTAGCTACAATCATTTGATTATCAACATACAAAGTGCAAAGACATAAATGTGACATCAAACGAAAGGCAAAGGGGGCGCCGGCGTGGCTCAGTCGGTTAACAGGCCGACTTCGGCTCAGGTCACAATCTCACGGCTCCTGGGTCCGAGCTCCCTGCGTCGGGCTCTGTGCTGACAGCTCTGAGTCTAGAGCTGCTTTAGATTCTGTGTCTCCCCCTCTCTCTGCCCCTCCCCTGCTTGCACTCTGTGCTTCTCTCTCTCAAAAAAAAAAAAAAAGCATTAATTAAAGAAAAGGCAAGGATGTAAAAAGGTAGAGTTTCTGTATGCGAAGAGGTTCGGTTGTAATCTGTACAGGCGATGTGTCTGCAAGGCTTGTGGTAAGGAGAAAGGAGACGCCTAGGGTGGATTCTCGGAAGAGGAAGAGAAGGAGGCACGGCATCACCACTGCGGAAAATCGTCGCTTCACTAGGAAGGCAGTGAGGGGAAGGAAGGAACTAGGGAGCTACAGCACAGCCAGAGAACAGTCAAGTTCGCCCCAGGAGTAGCACAGGTAGGGGTGCCAGAAAGGGGGAGGGGCAGAAACGGGGGAAGATGGTCAGAGAGCACAAACTTCCACTTACAGATGAGCAAGTCCTGGGGCAGGGCACAACCTGGTGACCAGAGTTAACAGGACGGCGTCGTAGGCTTCAAAGTCGCTGAGATCGCGTTCTCAGCAGCCACACACGAACCTGCGGATGTGAGGTGACGGCGGGTCACATCACCCCTCCGTGGCAATCATTTTGCTGTGTTTGCATATATCAGATTGTTACACTGTATGCTGTAGACCCCCACAACCTTCTATGGTTGCATGTATGTTTGTTACATTGTATGCCTTAGACTTAAAAATGGTCTGTCAATCGTACTTTAATAAAGCTGGGGGGAAAAGAACTTCCTTAAAAAATTAAATCACGTTATTTTCTCATTTGGTGTGGTTTTAACACATTGTAGGTTGAATTCTATTCTCCACAACAAAGGTAAGTGGAGGCCCTAGCCCTAGAGCTTGAAACATGACCTTATTTGGAGATGATCTTCACAGAGCTATTCAAGGTCAAATGATGTCATCAGAGTGGGCTCTGAGCCAACATGACTTGGCCTTTATAAAAAGGAGGAATTTAGGGGCGCCTGGGTGGCTCAGTTGGTTAAGTGTCCGACTTCAGCTCAGATCATGATCTCACAATTGTGGGTTCAAGCCCCATGTCGGGCTCTGTACTGACAGCTAGCTCAGAGCCTGGAGCCTGCTTCGGATTCTGTATCTCCCTTTCTCTCTGACCCTCCCCTGCTCACTCTGTCTCTCTCTGTCTCTCAAAAAAAAAAAAAAAAAAAAAAACATGAAAAAAGGAGGAATTTAGACACAGAGACACGCAGAGAAGGAAGATTTGGTGAGGACACTCGCAGAGAAGGCCATGTTGGAGTGACACAGCCACAAAGGAATGTTCAGGACTGTCAGCCCCCAGGAGCTCGGAAAAGGCAGGGAAGGATTATACCCAGGGGCTCCGAGGGTGTGTGGCCCCGCGGTCACCTTGATTAGGACTCCATCCTCCAGACCTGTGAGGCAACACGTTTCTGTTCTCCTAAGCCCCCCAGGTTGTATGTGATACTTTGTTATGGTGGCCCTAATGGATTGATACAATGTAACATTTTTATTTTGGGAACAGCGGCATTCTTTTTTTTATGTTTTTATTTATGTTTGAGAGAGAGAGAGAGACAGCGTGAGCAGGGAAGGGTCAGAAAGAGAGGGAGACACAGAGTCTGAAGACAGGCTCCAGGCTCTGAGCTGTCAGCACAGAGGTGGATGTAGGGCTTGAACCCACGAACCGAACCGTGAGATCATGACCTGAGCCGAAGCCGGATACTCAACCAACTGAGCCCGCAGGCGCCCCGAACAGCAGCATTCTAACCTCTTACTCCCCAGCAGCGCTCAGCTACTCACCCTTACTTGGTAGTGACATTGGCCTTTAGAAGATAGGAAAGGCTCTAGTCCTGGGCCACGTGGTGAGGTGGGAGAGACATAAAGGCAGGAGGTCTCAAAGCTGAGTGCAAGTTTAATCCCACCACCAGGTGGTCCATCCAGAAGAATGCAGAGCCCGGGTATATATGCAAGATTCACATACACAGGGTCTTGCTGGACAAATCAGTATTCAGGAAGGTAGACAGTGTTCAAAGTATTAATAGATAAGTAGTATTGGAATCTATCTTTATCATTAAAAAGTGGGCATCTAAAACTACCATATAACTTCTGGGCACCAAATAAAACAAACCATTTGTGGCTTTTTTTATGCACTAAAATGTACTAGGAAATATTTCACACATACCAAAACTATGCAAGAAAGAGCAAACACTCCTGTAACCACAGCACACAGTAAGAAGCAAACATTTCTAGTAGAACGAAGTCCCAAGTCTCCCTTCCCTGTGGGCCACACCCCTGTCCCTCTGTCCCCTGCAGAGGTGCTGACTAGCCTCTTCTGGGTGGTGTGTCCTTCTTGTCAGTGAGCAAACTTGATATGTCCTGGTACTGATTCATTATGAGTTTAATGATTTCCCAGTTTGTGGCTTGTCTTTTAACTTTTTTATTTTTAATTTTTTTGATGTTTATCTATTTTTGAGAGAGAAAGCACAAGCAGGGGAGGGGCGGAGAGGGAAGCACAGAATCTGAAGCAGGTTCCAGGCTCTGAGCTGTCAGCACAGAGACCGATGCAGGGCTCGAACCCACAAACCGTGAGATCATGACCTGAGCTGAAGTCAGATGCTTTACCAACTGAGCCACCCTGGGCGTCCCTTATTTTTTTATTTCTAATTTATTTATTTGCAAGAGAGTGAGCATGCATGCCCGAGTTGGGGAGGGAGACAGAGAGAGCGAGAGAGAGAGAGGGAGGGAGAGAGAACCCCAAGCAGGCTCTGAGCTGACAGTGCAGAGAAATCACGACCTGAGCCAAAACCAAAAGTCAGACGCTTAACCGACTGAGCCATCCAGCACCCGGGCGTCCCTGTTTACTTCTTATAAAGTGCCTTTTGCTAAACAGGATTTTTAATTTTAATACAAATAGCTTGGAATGTCCTGGACCATGATGTGTGTGTGTGTGTGTGTGTGTGTGTGTGTGTGTGTGTGTGAACTCCAAATTCAAGACAGTAGGCCTTAAGACATTTTTCTGTGCTGACAGCTCAGAGCCTGGAGCCTGTCTTAGGACTCTGTCTCTCTCTCTCTCTCTCTCTCTCTCTCTGACCCTCCCCGGCTCACACAGTCTCCCTCTCTCTCAAAAATAAATAATTAAAAAAAACATTTAAAAATGTGAAAAGAAAGAAAAGAAAGGAAAAAGATTTCATTTTCTATGCCATTTCCTTCTGCCTTTGTTTCCCACGTCACTAAGCAGGGGATGGCGGTGTTAAGGCTCCAGGAAACTGAGTCACGGCTTTCTGGAAGTTAGGCTGTGATAAGATTGCCTTTATCTTGTAATTTACCACGTTATCTGTACACTGATGGAGACACACGTCCCGCGTGACTGTCATCTGTCCGTTAACCATTTGTTTTCTCTCCTTTCCTCTGTTCTTGGGCAGCCAGGAGCGCCTGAGGGACTCACGCACATCCCACTGGCTGGGGGTGGGGTTTGCCCTCTGCCCTCCTTGTACCCCCTCACCGACTTCACAAACACAAGTGTGAATTTCCTGCTGGAGACAGCAGAGTTGATTTGTTTTGAGTAAAGGATAATTCTTATTTTTTTATGTTTATTATTGAGACAGAAACAGGGCATGAGTGAGGGAGGGGCAGAGAGAGAGGGAGACACAGAATGGGAAGCAGGCTCCAGGCTCTAAGCTGTCAGCACAGAGTCC
The DNA here is from genome assembly GCF_006229205.1 of Suricata suricatta. Classification (NCBI taxonomy): domain Eukaryota; kingdom Metazoa; phylum Chordata; class Mammalia; order Carnivora; family Herpestidae; genus Suricata; species Suricata suricatta. The sequence goes on from NC_043704.1 coordinate 1,875,926, forward strand.
ACCCCCCGCGGGGTTTGAACCCAGGAACCCTGAGATCATGACCTGAGCCGACGGAGCCACCCAGGCACTCCGAAGAAAGGATAATTCTTGTCAGCAAGGTTTTTCTCCCTATGGAGACAAAGGAATCCATTCTCATTATTACCCTAAGGCCTAAGGTTGTCCTGTCTGCCTCCCTGGGTGACAGGTGGCAGGTCGCATTGCTCTTGCTGGATTCAAACCCCCTTTGATAAGTGTCTGAGAGGACCTGTTTCTGCCCATTTATCTCGCGACCTGAATGAAGGTCCAGCCATCGAGGTGGAGTCAGAGGTGTGGGCACGTTCCCCGCCCGGGGGGTGCCGGCCAGGGTGGGTGGGGGCAGGGAGTCATGGTAGCAGCGGAAGGAGGCCAGTGGCTCCACCCGCTCCACCCTCCTGCCTCACTTTGGGGCAAGCCGCGGCACCGCAAGCCATCAACGTTCGGGTGACATGAAGCTTGCACTCGTGATCTGCCTGGCTCCGGGACTGGTGCTGTCACGGGCCCAACGCGTGCCCTCCGCCCGCCCGAGGTCGCCTGCAGGATGAGCACCGAACAGTGGTGACCACGGGTGACCACGCCCATCGGAGAATGGGGTCCGGCCTGGCGCCACCCGGTGGGCACGCTGAGGCCCCGGACCTAACGTGCCGAGGGGCCTCAAGTTCACCAAACACAGACGACCTGGGTCAGGGATGTCCAGGGCACGGTCCGGGGCCTCTGCACCTGGGAAAGAGAGGCGGGCGGAAGGCGCGCCCGCGCTCCTCAGACTTGGACCCCGCGACACCTACTTGGGCGGCGACGCGCGCGTCCCGCGCCCCGCGGCTCCGGCGCGAACCGCTCGGTCTGTGATTGGAAGCTCCACGGGGCGTGGCCTCGAGGCGCCGCGCGGGGAGCCGGGAGGCG
>NC_043704.1:1876940-1879473 GCF_006229205.1 Suricata suricatta
GCCCTGTGCACGGGGTCCCCGGGGCGCCTGGCGTTCAGGCGCCGTGAAGGGGCCGCGCGTGGCCCTGCTGGCGCTTCAGCGCGAGCGGTGTCCCTTCCCCCTTCGCCCCGGTGTCCACGAGCTCGCAGGGCCTCGGGTCCGCGGGAGTCCCGCTCCGCCCGCCCCCACAGGTGGCGTGGGGCTCGGGGCTGCGCAGGGCGCTGCTCTCACGAGGGCAGGTCCACGGTGCCGGGGCCGTCAGGACGGCTTTCGGCTTCTTTCCTTCTCTGATTTACCCAAGGACACCAGCGGCTGCTTTCTTTTTCCAGATTGAGTTTTTATGAAGGGCTGTTAGTTATCACAGGATTTTAGTGATTTATTCCCGTTCTGCTCCCGACTTGTGGAGCATCAAACTTCACCAGGGGCGTGTGCTGTGGGCTGGTCGCGGCCCCTGCAGGGCCAGCCCCGCCCCCGGAGCCGCAGAGTGTCTGTAAAATGCTGCGTTGCTAACAACCCGGCCCCTTTCTTGCTCCTAAGTCTCCCTGAAGCCTCCCCTCTGCCCGATGTCCATTCTGTGCTCATTGTCACGGTTGCGTTGTGTTGATAGAATTTATGTGTTTTCTTCCTTCCGTTTTCTCCCTCTTTCATTAATACGCACAGTGCCAGCCATGCCAGCCTCCAGCCTTGTCCACACTTGGAGGATGTGGTTCTTGACGCTACTGTTTCAGTCATTCTGCTACAAATTGGAGATGAAAACCAAAACTTTCAGGATGCTGACCGCAAACCATTGTTTTTCCCATACTCCCTTCGCCCTTCCGGGGCGGGGCGGCCGTCCGGAGCGCAGCCCCCTCTCGGTGCGCTGAGCAGCCCTTGGCCCCGGCCCCCCAGGCTCCTGCTCCCACACTTGCCTCTAGCTAACGCCTTCCTGTCTGCTGATGTGCCTGCAAAACACGGGGACTCTCTGCTCGAGGTCGGGAGGGTGTCCGCTCTGAGTAGGTCCTCATGGTTAAGATGGCTGGAGACGTGATAAGCAGAGCTTTGAGTGCGAATTCAAACGGCGGCGAGTGCCCTGGGGTGGTCTTCGCGCGGCCGGGGGAGACCACGGGGGCCTCCCGGGTCCGGCCGCTCCACGCCCTCGCACGGCCGACCCAGCGCAGGAGAGCTGCGTTTCTCTTGCTTCCGCTGTGCCCTTGGAGTTTACGATCACCGAATGTCCTTTTTCCACATGAAGAACTCTGATTTAGCTTGTACATTTTAGTCTGAATCTAAAGTATACCAACAGGTTTTTCAAAAAAAATTCTTTACATCTCTTTCCCAGCTCCTCTTAACTTTATTATGCTATTAAAAGAATCTAATGTCATGTATCCAAAGACTTAGAATGCTCACCCAGCTTCTGCTTTTGAGAATTTCTTTCTACAAATGGTTTCTTTCTGGTATAAGACACATTCCGGTGGATCTGCTGGTCTCCCCTGCACCTCAAGTGGCCTGAGAGCCCCTCCCCCACTGTTGTCAGCATTTGCACAACTCTGCACCGGCCGGGCTAGGACACCTCGTGCTAGGACGCACCCGTGGTCGCGGCTGCAAGTTTAGAATACAGTGTCAGCTAATTCTGTGAATTTGCCTCTGAGGACCTGTAGCTTTCGCGGGCTTCCCTGGGCAGACAGTTTATCTCTGGGGCGGGGGGTGAAGGGTGCCCGTGTGCGCTGGGCCCCCGGGACACTCTCCGTCCGACGTGTTCACAGGCCTTGCTTCCCCCCGCAGAGCCCGCTGAAGCTGCCGCCGGGCCGCTGGACACCAGCTCCTACAAGAACCTGCAGCACCATGACTACACGCCATACACCTTCCTAGACCTCAACCTGGACCTGTCCAAGTTCAGGATGCCCCAGCCCGCGTCAGGACGGGAGTCGCCTCGCCACTGAGCACCCCTTCACAGGGTAACCTTCCGTTGTGTGGGCTACAGAAATAAACTCTGCCCCGGTCGTGAGGCCTCATGTGTGTGATCGGTGTCCCTCTCCCGGTGGGCGGTGGGCTCACGCCCTGCTCTGACCCTGTAGTCGCCGTGCGTTTAGAAAGGTCTGTGCCCCAGGGAGCCTTCTCTCAGTATGAAGCCGTGGTCTCCTGGACGGCCCCTGGCCTGGAGACCCATGGCAGTCTCTGCCCGGGTGAGGCCCCTGTGCCGCGTCCTGGTGGGCCTCCCGGGGGGGGGGGGGGGGGTAGGGGGGCCGGAGGGGGTGCTGCGCCCCGGTTCTGCAGACGCAGTTGTTGATATACCACCAAAAACAAGTTTCACCGGTTCTGTGTGTTGTGCTGCGAAGAGACGGGAACACGGGGTTCCAGCACTGCACTCTAGAGAGGGACAGGAAATCTCACCACGATTCCGGATTCCGCTTCCGTAGTTGCCGTGAACTCGCCCGGATGGCGGGGGTGGGGTTGTGGGCTGTCAGAGCAGCTCCGCCCCAGACAGCCACTGACTCCTCTGTCGTGGCTGCAGGGGGTTTCTGGTGGCACTCGGGGCAGTGTTCCTCACGTCTCTGGCCCAGCGTGGGGGTGCAAA
>NC_043704.1:1879573-1886170 GCF_006229205.1 Suricata suricatta
GGCGCTGAAGGTAAAGGGGGGCCGGGCCGGCGGCCGAGAACCCGTGTAGGGCCGGGGCGAGGGGCCCCTCCAGCCGCCCAGGGGGCCCCTTGACCCGTTTCCCGGGTGGAGTAGAGGGCGCTGGGGCGGGCCTGGCGGGGGGCGGCGAGCGGACACTGACCCCGGTCTCCCGGGGAGCCCTGAGCGTGCGGGGTCAGAGCAGGTGCGAGCGCTCCCAGGTGTCCTGCGCCGCCGCGCTCCCTCGAGCCGCTGAGGACCGCGTCGTGACCTCCTCTGTGGCCGGGGGGCGGGGGAGGGGACTTTCAGGTACCTGGTTGACCCGGTAACTTACTTGGCAGCCCCTAAGATGCCCGCTTAGGGGACCCCATCTGGGAAAAGAGAGGGAGACGGAAGGGTTTTCTTTTTCCATGTAGAAAAAATGCAAGGTCGTTGCGCTGCATTTAAATTCGTCAATGGCTCTTCCTACAAAAGCAGTAACTATTCATTGGAGATAGAGTGTATAGATGGGGACAGATCGGTTTCTGAGAGACCTGGTTCCCGATGATTTTCTCAGCTTTCACACGTACTTGGAGTCATAAACATAAAATTTTTTTTAACCTTCGTGTGTATAGGAGAAGCACCTATATCCAGCTTCTAGAAGAGTGTCCGGCACATAGTAGTTGTTAGGAAATAAACACCGAGTGAGTTGTCAGTTTATAAGGTGTTTGCCACTTACCATTCACTGTAAATGGTTTGGAAGCAGTTATCCGCCTACATCATTATTAACAGCCGCATGGTATTTCTTCTTTATTATTTTTTTAATGCTTGTAGATTTTTTTGAGAGAGAGAGAGAGACAGATAGACTGCAAGTGGGGGAGGGGCAGAGAGAGAGACACACACAGAATCTGGAGCAGCTCCAGGCTCTGAGCTGTCAGCACTGAGCCCAATGTGGGGCTGGAACCCACGAACCATGAGATCATGGCCTGAGCTGAAGTCAGAAGTTCAACCGACTGCGCCACCCAGGCGCCCCTCAGACAGGATTTCTTCTAGTTAGTTTTCTAAGTATAGGAAAACACCTTATTTACAAAAAGAATCAGAGCATTTTGTAGGTTAAATAGTAATCAGAGACTACAAAAAGTATGCATAGGAGAAACTCTGTTTTTACTTTTCTTGCGGTTACATAGTTCATAGTGACGGTCGTGTGGTTTTTTTTTTCTTGCAGCTTTTTTTGTATTTTTCCGAATTCCCCTGTTATGAACACTGCAATGGCCATTAGAAATGTACCATGAATGATGTATCTTATGACATTACATGCTATATAGTACGTATAACACTTGTAATGATACATAGTATCTATAGGTTGTTCTAGCCTCTGAATGGCCTTACATGTGCATACTTGTTCCTTCTTCTGCCAGACTGTGCTCCTAGACACACAAGCGTTTCGAGGACTCGCTCCCTCGGTGTCTCTCTCTGCGGAGTCAGGGAAGAGCGAAAAGGGACTGCCACCGACTCCCAAGAAGCAAAGTCCACCAAAAAGTAAGATTTTAATGATAGTCCTGAGGGGAAAATCATGCAAAGTCAATAAATCCGCCCGCTCTCCAGGCGTGAAAAGGCGTTTTACCAACCACATCATTCGATTCTTCGTTTCCAGCCATGCCCAGATTCTAATCAGGGTCTGTGACAGACCTTAGACCAAACACATCAGTAACGTAAGGGTTTTTGACTCAGCCTTTAGCCTGAGCCAGTTCTGTCGGGGGTTTCTAAGTGCTGTACTCTAGTGTGTGGCCCGGGGACGCGGAGGGTAAAGGCTCTGGGACATTTGGGTGGCCCTGATCCAGGTGTCACGCTCCTGTGGTGGCTCTGCACCCTGTCTTTCCTTTCCCACCAGTTGTGACACTTCTCAGGGTCTCAGAAACCTGCCTTGGCTTCGCGGGCCTCGGGCCAGGGCTGCAGACACCTGCAGGGGGGAGGGGGTCAGAGCACCATCCCAGCTCGCGTAGATGAAGCCCGAGGTCTGACCTCTGTCCAGCTTTTTCTCCTGTCATTTTGACTTTTATTGCTGGTTTTTACTTTTTCTTTTCCTTCCTGAATACCAATGTAGCATGTCCTCGTGGAAGGCAAATAGAAGGTGAGACAGTACATTTTAAATACTTGTGGGGGTTTTGTTTTCTACTCTCTGTTCATTATTCCTAACTGACTATAGGGGATCCTGGCTGGCTCAGTCAGTGCAGCCTGGGACCCGCACTGGGTGTAGAATTTATTTACAAATAAAATCTTAAAAAGAAGAAAACACTATATACAAATAGTCTGTGCACATTTTTCCCTTCACGTGTGGTTCAGAATGATCATCTGAGTTCGTCGTCTTTTCCTCATTTACCATTTCCTCAGTGTGAATATTTGAACGTGTTTACGTGCTGTCTTGTTTTGTCCCTCCTTGGCGTGCGCACCAAGACATGGGTAGGTTTGAAAATATTGGCACCTAGTTGAGCGCACTGGCCTCCTGGCCGCCTTCGGACCCCGGGGATCTCAGCTGCGGGCCCGCCTTCCGGAGCGTCTCTGCCCTGAGGCCTGAAATCAGCATTGCCTGACTCATGCCTGTACCTGGCTGGCTTTTAATCCAGTGGTGGTGGTGGTGGTTTGTTTTTAATTTATAAGCTTTTAAAGAGATACCTTAGAAATTAGAACTTTTTTTTTTTTTTTTACTTTCTTTCTTTTTTTTTTTTTTTTTTTTTTTTTTTTTTAACATAACCACAGTGCCAGAACTGCCAGGTGGCTCAGTCGGTTAAGCCTCCAACTTCAGCTCAGGTCATGATCTCACAGCATGAGTTTGAGCCCCATGTCAGCCTCTGTGCTGACAGCTCGGAGCCTGGAGCCTGCTTCCGATTCTGTGTCTCCCTCTTTTTCCCCTCCCTTTCCTGTTCACTCTCTATCTCTCTTTCAAAATTAAACATGAAAAAATGCATTTTTTTCTGGGGCACCTGGGTGGCTTAGTTGGTTAAGCATCCAACTCTTGGTTTTTGCTCAAGTCATGATCTCACAGTTTGTGAGTTCCAGCCCTACATTGGGGCTGCCGAGACCTGTGGGAGGCACCTTTTTTTTTTTTATTATTATGTGTTTATTTTTGGGAGAGAGAGCACGAGTGTGGTAGGGGCAGAGAGAGAGGGAGACACAGAATCTGAAGCAGGCTCCAGGCTCCGAGCTGTCAGCACAGAGCCCGATGCAGAGCTCGAACCCATGAACTATGAGATCGTGACCTGAGCCAAAGTCGGATGCTTAACTGAGTCCCTCAGACGCCCCCCCCCCTTTTAATGTATATTGATTTATTTTTGAGAGAGGGGGAGACACCGAATCTGAAGCAGCATCCAGGCTCCAAGCTGTCAGCACAGAGTCTGACGTGGGGCTCGAACCCGTGAACTGTGAGATCATGACCTGAGCTGAGGTCGGATAATTTACTGACTGAGCACCCGAGGCACCTCCAAGGATCCCTTTCTTAAACCTGCTTCTATGTGTGAGTGGCACAGGGTGCTTGCTCATGTGACAGTGCTGGGCGCAGTTGCGAGCAGGGAGCATTGACGTGGGAGCCGGCCCTGGGCGGGCGGGCTCCTCCCTGCCTGAGCGGGGCCGCGTGAGGTGCGCGTGAGGTGCGCGTGAGGTGCGCGTGAGGTGCGCGTGAGGTGCGCACGGGCCGCGTCAATGGAGGAGGGCGTGCGCGCAGGTGGGAAGGCGGTACTGAGAACCACGCCGGCTTCAGTGCACGTCAGGAGAACGTTGTAATGGACCCAAAATTTGAGTAGCTGTATCCCCTCGTGTCCTGTTGTGACCCAATGACAAGATCTGGAAGAATTCTAACGTGGCCAGTCCGTCTCCAACATCCTGTGTGAGGGAGACCGCCAAAAACATGAAGGTCACGGCCTCCCTTCTCGACCCAGCAGAGAAGATTCAGGAAACACGGTTACGTTCTGTTGGAGGCAGAAGCACAGTACGACCCCTCTCTGCGTGCGGGTCCCGTGACTGCGCCGTCACTGTGCCCAGGCTGCCGTGGTTTCCCCCGGGCTCCGGCAGAGCAGGCGCCGCCCCGGGGGGCCCGTCTTGGGCTGTGAGGGGTGCCTGCACAGCCGGTCTTAGGTGGTTTCTGTGTGTTCGTAGATTTGTTTTTCAAGGAAGGTCGGTGTCAAACTAAAACGGAGAGTCTTCGGGCATCCTGCTCTGGCCGGAAGTGCGAGGCTTGGTGAAGACTGGCAGGGGAAGTCAGAGACTGAGCCCTGTTCCTCTCCGGGACGGTGCTGTTTCCAGGTGACCTCATCCTGCACCGCGCGGCAGGGTGCACACCTGGTCTGCGCCCCGCACTCCGGAACATTCTGCACGTACTCAGGAGCAGTCTGCACCGCGCGCAGTGAAGTGCACACTGGGGTGCACACCGGTCTGCGCCCCGCACTCTGGAACATTCTGCACTGTACTCAGGAGCAGTCTGCACTGCGCGGCGGTGGGGTGCACACCCGTCTGCGCCCCGCACTCCAGAACATTCTGCACTGCACTCGGGAACAGCAGGTAACAGTGGCAGTTTCCTTCAGGGTCACCAGGGGACGCTCGGCATGTGCAGCACCGGGTGAGAGGTTGGCTCTCAATAAAAGGAAAATGCATTATTGTTTTAGTCCACTGGCCTTTCCATGGAATTCTCCAGTAACTTAGTACAAATAATTAAAACGGTCTTATGTTGTATATGAGAAATTCCTTTTCAAAGAGAATTTTTAAAAAACTTTTTCAACTTTTATTTATTTTTAAGAGACAGAATGTGAGCAATGGAGGGGCAGAGGGGGAGGGAGACACAGAATCCGAAGGAGCTCCAGCCTCCTCGCTGTCAGCACAGAGCCAGATGCGGGGCTCGAACCCACGAACATGAGATCATGACCTGAGCCAAAGTTGGATGCCCAACTGACTGAGCCACCCAGGTGCTCCCAAAGAGAATTATTTTTTTTATTTAAAAAAAATTTTTTAATGTTTTATTTGAGACAGAAAGAGACAGAGCATGAGCGGGGAGGGGCAGAGAGAGAGGGAGACACAGAATCCGAAGCAGCTCCAGGCTCTGAGCCGTTAGCATAGAGCCCGATGCGGGGCTCAAACCTACGAACATGAGATCATGACCTGAGCTGAAGTCGGAGGCTTAACCGACTGAGCCACCCAGGCGCCCCTGGGAAGTAATTTTAATTTATGTAAACTTGTCTTTTGTTTTTCTCTAAATCTGTAGGGTTAGAGAAGATTTACCACCTGAGAAAATGGAACGAAGTTAGTTCTAATCAATGTATTGTTTCTTTTTATTTTTTTAATAATTGAGGCTGTAACATGTAAGGGGTTTATATCAGCCTCTTTCTTTCAGCTTAAAACCTGTTGTTTTGATATATGTTTTATACATATATCAATTGATTTTAGTTTTTTTATTTTAATTTGGTCGTGTGACACTTTTCATTGGCTGAGGAAATCCCTGAACAACTTGTGATTTTGAAGGACTTTTCTCCTCCTCAGGGCACGTTGATGTGAGCATTACCCCCTCCCAGTAACCCCCTTCCCCGAGGCCGGAACACGCGGGTGTGCACGCCCACACCCAGACCGGGCTGTTGTCTCTAGTCCTGCTTTGCTGTTTTTACAGAAAATTCAGGTTCATCCTCATGGATACCTTTTTAAATATTTGAGAAGCATTGGTTTTTTAAAGATTTAGGAAATTACACATTGGAAAACTTGGAGTAGTCATTTGAAAATATCTTCATGGTTTAAAAATTTGAAATTTGGATGAAATAGTAGTTTAAAACTTACCATCAAAGAAGCTGTCCTGAAAACAGGAGACAAGTCTGTTACATCTGTTGGTAAAAAGGTGCTTTTAAATTTTTCAGCGGCCAAGGCGAACATCGACGCTTCTTCTCTTCTCTCTCAGGCGGCCTGACTTTGACCTAAGGGTGCGTGCCCGCGGAACATTTCTTAGGATGATTACAGTGAAGAGATCACAGTGACGAGTCATTCATTGATGAGATGTCTGTGACTTGCAAATTTAGGTTGTTTTATAAAATGTTGAAAATAATATTCCTCTTTATGCCATTTCCTAGATGTAGTGGAACCAAAGGAGAGGGGCACACTCCTAGCCACCCCGACAGCAGCGGAATGGTCTAGAAACGCGTCCTCACCCAGTTCTCACCCGCCAGTCGTGGCCCCGGGCGGGGCGGTAGCGGGCCCGGGCCCCGGCCCCCACGGCGGCCCGCTAATCACAGACGAAGGGCCTCTCGGGTTTTTGTCACGGAAGACCGTCGTAGAGTTTCCTCAGAAAGTTCTGTCTCCGCTGAGAAAACCGGGCTCGGATTCAAACGCTCTTCAGGAGAGCAGCGGAGATGATTCCTCATCCTCTTCGTCGTCATCCAGCTCCTCCGATTCGGAGTCTGAGGAGGAGGGGCAGAGCGCCAGAGCTGACCCTCGGGTGGCGAGCAGGGGCCACCGGGGGCTCCCAGGTCCACAGGCCTCCCGCCCCCTTGAAGAGAGAGTCCCCGGAATCGGAGCATCCGCCAAAGAGAAGGCCCGCTCACAGCCCGACCTCACCCCTCCCGAGAGGCCCCGTCAGGCAAAGAAGAAAGGGAG
>NC_043704.1:1886270-1913525 GCF_006229205.1 Suricata suricatta
GCGCATGGAGGGTCGCGCTGGCACCCTGCGGGGTTGAGATGGGGCGGGCAGGGAGGCCGCTGCAACCAAGGGGGTGGAGGTGGAGGGTGTGTCTGTCAGAAGGTCCGTCTGCCAGCTGGTGGGTGAGAACTGGCTGATTTTGGCTCGAGTCATGATCCCATGGTCATGGGATTGAGCCCCATGTCTGGATCTGTGCTGAGTGTGGAACTTGCTGCAGATTCTCTCTGTCTCTGTCTCTCTGCCCCCTCTCCCCCCAGCCCCCACACTCTCTGTCTCTCAGATAACAGAAGTGAAAAGGGTGGGCAGACATTCAGATGACTGCTGTGTTTCAGGGACTCTGCGTCCTTGGTTCTGCCACCTTCTCTCCTCCCCTTACCCTCCCCGCCTTTGTTCCTGCACGGAGCTGAGACAAAGAGTGGGGCACACAAGTCAGCAGCTAAAATTGTGTCCTTTCAGAGCAGTGTCACTCTCCTGGGCCTGCAGGGGACATGGGTCTAGACGCCCACCGTGTGCCCGGCCTGCATCTGGGCCATGGGGTCAAAGACAGTAAAGTTGGACGACCTCTCCCAAGTTTCCAGCCCCGGGAAGGAGACGTGCCCAGTCTGGCAGCAGAGGGGCTGTTTGGGGCTGGGCGTGGGTCAGAGGGAGCTCCGTGGGACAGGCTGTCTAGCCCAGGCGTTGCCGGGTGACTAGGAAGCCCCCAGGTGCACAGCGGCACTGCTGGAGGAAGCCCTCGGCGAGGTCGTCCGGGTGTCCATGTGAACACCCCAGACAAGGCCAGGACGAGGACACGTGGCGGGGGTGGGGCCGAATCGCAGAGCTGGGCTCTGCCTCGGGGCCCTCGGCCACCAAACAAGACACCACGACGGGGGCTGAGACCCCAGCAGGGCGCCTCCCGCTCGTTCTGGCAGCTGGACATCCAAGATCAAGGTGCTGCTGGCGCAGCAGGGAGGGGCCTTCTTCCCGGCTTGCCGATGGCCGCCTCTGCCTGTGTCCTCACACCGCAGAGGGTGCGAGCAGCTCTCCGGAGTGTCTTGACGGGACCCTCAGGACCTCATCTAACCCTCACTTCCTCCCAAAGGCCCGACCCCCAAACGTGTTGTGGGTTAGGACTTCAACGTAAGAATTTGAGGGCAGGGAGGGGGCCACAAAAATTCAATCTTAATAAAAACCTAATTTTTTTTTAATGTTTTTTATTTATTTTTGAGAGACAGAGATGGCATAAGCAAGGGAGGGTCAGAGAGAGAGAGGGAGACACAGAATCCGAAGCAGGATCCAGGCTCTGAGCTGTCAGCCCAGAGCCTGATGCGGGGCTCAAACCCTCGAACCGTGAGATCATGACCTGAGCTGAAGCTGGACGCCCAACCAACTGAGCCACCCAGGCGCCCCAAAACCTAATTTTTTTAAAACCTTTTGTTTATAAATCTCATCAATCTATTTATAAATGTATTCCAATCTTAATGGAAAAAAATTTAAGTTTGTTTACAGAGATAACATGAGCAGGAAGGGACAGAGAGAGAGTGTGAGAATCCCAAGAATGCTCTATGCTGTGAACACAGAGCCCAACTTGAGCTTGACCTCACAAACCCATGAGAGCATGACCTGAGCCAAGGTCAGGGGTCCCGCATTTAACCCCCTGAGCCCTCCAGGCTCCCCGTAATGAACATTTCTCAACTTGAAAAGTAAATTTTATTAGACACACATTTCTAATTGTTTTAACGTTTATTTTCGATACACAGAGCATGAACAGAGGAGGGTCAGAGAGAGAGAGACACAGGATCCGAAGCAGCTCCAGGCTCTAAGCTGTCAGCACACAGCCTGACGTGGGGCTCGAACTCAGTGAGATCATGACTTGAGCCAAAGTTAGAGGCTTCAGCTGAGCCGCTCAGGTGCCCCTGGACGTGGATTTCTTAGCAAAATGTATTGAAACTGTTATTTTTTTTGTTCAGTGAGTTCCTATATTCATGATTATTACTTTAGTCCAGAAGGGGTTCGGTGAAAATTAACAGAAAGCAACAAAAAAAGGAAACAGTGTATCGACTAATCATATTGAGGGTGGATTCAGGTTTTGCCTAGCCTGAAGCTTATAAGATTTGGAGAGCTCTTCTTAATAAAAATAACGCAGACTTCAGAATTCAAAGTCGGGCGCCTAGGGGGCTCGTCGGTTAAGCGTCCGGCTTCGGCTCAGGTCATGATCTCACGGTTCCTGGGTTTGAGCCCCATGTCGGGCTCTGTGCTGACAGCTCGGAGCCTGGAGCCTGTTTCGGATTCTGTGTGTCTCTCTCTCTCTGCCCCTCCCCTGCTCACACAGTCTCTGTCTCTGTGTCTCTGTCTCTCTCAAAAATAAATAAACTTTAAAAAAAAATTCACAATTAAGAGGCACCTGGGTGGCTCAGTTGGTTAAGCCTCCCAGCACTTCTGCTCAGGTCATGATCACGTGGTTCATGAGCTCCAGCCCCGAATCAGACTCTCTGCTTTTAAAATTACTTATGAGGGGGCAGCTGGGGGCTGGGCGGCTCAGTCAATTAAGCGACCGACTTCGGCTCAGGTCATGATCTCATGGTTCATGGGTTCGACCCCCGCGTCAGGCTCTGTGCTGAATGTTTGCTCAGAGCCTGGAGCTGCTTCGGATTCTGTGTCTCCTCTCTCTGCCCCTCCTCTGCTCACTCTTGTCTTACTCTGTCTCTCAAAAATAGATAAATGTAAAAAAAATTTTTTTTAATTGCTTACGAATTTTAAAAGTTGGTAGATTCCGTAAACCTCACAAGATCTAGAAAAATAACATATTTTAATGACCCGCTGGACACCGCCACGTGTGCCAGGCAGCTAATAAACCCAAAGGCTGGACCCCAGGCCGTCTGACCGCTTCTTCCGGGCCTGCTCCGTAGCGCTGCTTTGCTGGCTGGAAGGGTAATGCCGTCTTTCCTCCTACGTGGTTGACTGAAATTTGTGGGGGTTTTTTGTAGTTTGGATAATAAACCTGTGTCCACACATGTCTCTGCTGTTCGTAGTAGGGCTTCAAACACAGGATTCTGGGGCCCCTGGGGGACTCAGTCACTTAAGCATCTGACCTCGGCTCAGGTCATGATCTCACAGTTCACCATTTGCAGCCCCACATCGGGCTCTGTGCTGACGGCTCGGAGCCTGGAGCTGCTTCGGATTCTGTCTCTCCCTCTCTGCCCCAACCCCGCTCAGGCTCTTGCTGTCTCTCTCTCTCTCTCTCTCTCAAAAATAAATATGTTAAGAAAAAACAGGAATGCTGATAAACTTTACTTCATATGATCCTATCAAAAAGGAAAAACTAAGGCCCATATTTGCTATATCTCCTACACTGACAGAAGAATCCCACTTGTCCCGTGACGGGTGGGAGCTGAGTCCTCAGAGTTTTCCTGATGGAAAGGGTTTTCTAGGGGGACGGGGGGCGGGGAGGCTCAGTCGGTTAAACATCCGACTCTTGGTTTTGGTTCAGGTCATGATCTCACAGCTCGTGGGATCTGCGCTGACAGCAGAGTCCCAAGTGGATTCTCTCTGTCCTCTCTGCCTCTGCCCCGCTCGCTCTGTCTCTCTGAAAATGAAAGAAAAAGGATTTCCCTCTGAGTACCTTCTGTTCATGCCCTTCAAAGCCCGCACTCACCCCCGGCTACTTGGTGCCAAACATCTCAGGCTGTGGTCCCATCACACGGTTGTGGCTGTGCCCGTGTGCCCGGCCGTGTGCCGCCATCACACCAGGTTCGCGAGCACAGGTGTGCTCACGCAGCGTCTCATGGGGCGCCTGGCAAGTGTGCCCTGGGGAAAGCAGCCAGGAAGCCCGTCCTACACCAGACAGCTCTCAGCAGCGTAGCTGCCCAGGCAGATCGGTGTGAACCCGGAACTACACCCCACCAAACCCAAACCAGATGTACCCCCAGGGCAGGTCCCGGCGTGTCCCCAGCCACTCCCAACGCCTGTGAGTGGCTGAGCTGGCTGGAAAGGGGCTGTGGCCTGAAGCTGTTGTGACTCAAATGTCTCACTTTTGCAAACTTGACATCTTGTGACCACAAGAAGCCTTCGCCAGATCCCTACCCTGCCCTGGGTCCCCGGGGAGGGGCCTGAAGCTTGTCCCTGTGGCCCCGTGGGCCCCCCCCCTCCCCCCACTGGGCAGGAGTAAGCGTCCCCACGGGCCTCCATGACGGCCACTTCCGTCTTCACACTAAAAGCCCCAGCACCTCCCCATGACATCGATCTAAATCTAACCTGCAGGACGGTCTGAGCGACAGCACTGCCGGGGACAGCGGGCCTGGTTGCCCACATCAAGCCTGAGCGTGGGTTTGTGGCATCCAGTCCTCAGCTGGCAAAAATCAATGCCTGTGTTTCCCCCACGAGTCTGGGGAGCCCACAGAACATGCAGTCATCTCCATTGTCTGTTTCTTTCGCCTGAGGGTGTTGCCTCGACCCATCAGAAGCGGGTGCGGACTCCAGCCTGTCTCCCCGAAACCCCCAAAGATGTGCAGCTGAGGCCCGGTCAGTGAGCCCCTCGCCCCGGGCTTCCTCGAGGTGAACGTTGCCGAAGAGGCTGGCGTTCCCGGTGCGCTCCCTGTGGACACGGAGGACCAGGCGAGCCCTGTGATGGGCTGGCGGCCCCGCGGCCCCAGGGTCTTCCTCGTCTGCTCTGCTGTCTGAGGACCCCTCCTCCCAAGCAGCAGGTGCCAGAGACCCAGCCACCTCTGCCAGCTCTTCTCCAGCCCTGGCCCAGATGCACAGCACCCCGGCGGGCCAAGATGTCTCTGTGGGAGACCACATCCTATTCCTTTCGAAATTTTTTTTTAATCTTTATTTTTGAGAGAGACAGAATGCGAGTGGGGGAGGAACAGAATGAGGAGACAGAAACTGAAGCAGGTTCTAGGCTCTGAGCTGTCAGCACAGGGCCCTAAGCAGGGCTTGAACTCATGAACCGAAAGATTGTGACCTGAGCAGAAGTCCGATGCTTAACCAACTGAGCCACCCAGGAGCCCGCACATCTTTTTAAAATTTTTTTAATATTTATTTTTGAAAGAGAGAGAGACAGCATGAGTAGGAAAGGAGTAGAGAGAGGGAGACACAGAATCCGAAGCAGCTCCAGGCCCTGAGCTGTCAGCACAGAGCCCGACGTGGGGCTCGAACTCACAAACCGTGAGATCATGACCTGAGCCAAAGCTGGACACAACCCGCTGAGCCCCCAGGCGCCCCAGGACATCCTGTTCTTAACAGGAACACTTAGGTAAGACCTAAGGGAGCACAGAGCCCCACCGCCGGTCCCAGCGCCTTAATTACAGACGCTCCCTCCGGCACTGTGAGCTGCTCCTTCGCCTGGTGCCCTGGAAATGGGTGCGTGTCTGGGCCCACACAGCCGTAGGCTTCTGGACGGGTGAGGAGTCGGCCGCAGCGGAGAGCGCGGCGGGCCCTGCGGAAGGGACGGCGCACAGTGGACGATGGGGGGGGGCGCGAGAACGCCTTCCCTCGGCGCCGCGTGCGGTCTGTCAGATCATTTACACGGGGTTCGGCACCTACAGACCGAGTGTTCACCTAAGTCGTGCTGGGAACGGACCGCCGACCTCGGCCACCGTGGGTGGAGGCAAAGACAGGTGGGGAACCCAGAGCGTGGGCTGTTGTGCTCCATGAAGAAGCCGCTCTTCTTACCCAAAGAGGCTGAAATGTCTCTTCTGTGGCCCCACCCGTCAGACCCCCAGCCCGGCAGAGAAGTAGCCGGCGGGGGGGACAGCCGTGCTGGTCTAATGCCATAACCGGGCCGCCAGCTGGGGCGCCTGGGTGGCTGGGTCCGCTAAACTTGCAACTTAATCTCAGCTCAGGCCTTGATCTTGGTTGGGGTCTTGAGTTCGAGCCTGATTGGGCTCTGTGCTGGGCATGGAGCCTACTTAAAAAAAAGAAATAAAGTTTAAAATAGGCAACCCAGTGGCTTGCAAATGCCTCAAAGAGGCAAAGTTGGAAAGGGAGGGGGAAGCTTCTCCGCACTGTCTCCAGTTGAGGCCTGACGGCGCCTGGATCCACTTGGCAGGAGCGGCAAGTGGCTGAGGGCCGCGCTCTGTCCTGGGACACCAGCCCTGCCCCCCAGGACAGGACCGACCCCTCCACATTGGCACCCGCTGGCTTTCTTTCTTTCTTCTAAGCATTGGTTTTGAAATCTTACAACATCTAAGCTAATCGGAGCCCAGGCTACAAATATATTTTGATGTTTTTAGTTCGTCAGAAGGCTTGCCAAGCCTTTTATTTTTAAGTATGGGGCTTAAAACACGCCCCCCTCAGCTCAGAGCGGCCGGGGCGGCCACGGTAGAGCGCCGTCCTCACCGGACCAGACGGGAAGTTGTTGCCGCCGGAACGGGGGAGAAAGCAGAGGAGAAGGGATGTTCTGGCATAAAATAAAAATGTAGGTTTAATGCATGGAAATAGGCAAAGCTTCATGCCAGCAAAAGCTGTTTTCCGAGCGAGAAAATGTTAACTACGGAGTTTATGAGAAAAAGAAAGGGGGGGAAAGGCATTCCTGAAAACTGACCTAGACAGGGGTGAAGGGGGTCTGGGACCCACACACGGGAAGGGCCCACGAGCAGGTGCGGGGGCTGGGGGCTCTCAGCAAGAATCCCCCACCCCTGCACGATGAGCCCCAGCCTGCGCCTGAATGGCACTCAAAGTGGTTCTTTTTCTCGCAGCTTCCGGCTCCCACCCTCTGCGCCTTTTCCCGGTGCCGCCAGGTCCAGACACACAGCTGCAGACAAAGGTCGCCTACACCCAGGAGGCAGCTTGCAGAGCTCATGGCATTTCAACTATTTTTAGGGCTTATATTTCACCATCTTTCCATGTTCTCTGTTTTGTTTTGTTTTGTTTTTTTCAGTCTCTTGGTTACTTAATCTAAAGCCATGTTATCTTCCTACGCCCGCAGCGTTCTGGGGGTTTTCCACATCTCCCTCCTCTTTTCAGTGGCTGCGGATTGATTGTTATTATTGTTCCTAAAGAGTTGACAACGCAGAGTGGGAAATGTCAGGTCGTGTTACCCGAGCGCAACGTTCTGGACTTCTGAATTTATTAGCGTACTCAGAGCGTCGTTAGAAAACAGCGCATGCGCCGGAGGAGGCTGCTGATAGAGCGATCGCAGAGGTATCCGGTTAATGTATAATGTATAAGTCTGTGTGACGGATAGTTTTTATTATTCCTGAAATGTTCAGATGACTCGCAGATGTGCGCCTGCAGCTGTCTCGCTCGCTAATGGCCTCGGGCTCTGACTCACGGAGGAGCTGTGTGCCAAGGGCTCTGGCAGCGGCTAGAGCTCCTGTGATATTCCCGCCGAGGAAGTCATTCATTGTCCGCAAGGGCGCTGATGACAAGCCAATGAAAGGCCGAGTGGGAGTCCCTGGCGAAGAAGGAGATTGGACCCCGGCGTGGGAGCTGCTTTTGAAAATAAAACGTATTGACCTCAAGATTCTTTCCATCGACTTAACTTGGGTCTGTTTCCATTTACAAAGTCTGCTCTCTGCGCCCCCCCCCCCGCCCCCCGCCCCCGGCCCACCCCCGACCAGGGCAAACCAAGGTGGTCGCTGGATGGAGTCTGGGAAAGAGCCAGCAGCGTGGGCAGCGACTCCCGGGCGGCGGCGCCCATGGAACCCACTCCTGCCGCTGTGGAGCGAGTCCTCAGGGGCCGGGCACACCGCCCCGACGGCGGGCACTGTGGAAATGCTGATGCCTGGGCCCAGGGGGCGCTGCCCGGACGAAACCACACAAGGAAGGAGGTTGACTGTCTGCGGCCACCGCCACAAGGAGGGCCGGATGCAGCAGCCTCACCGGTCACAGGTGCGGGACCCGTGGTCCTGCGGCCCGGGGCCCACGGGGTCCGACGTTTCTGTGTCCAGCTGTAAATGGTTGGGGGGGGCAGTGCTGACCTAGCCAACCATTCGTGAGACAAGGACAGGAACTAGGGGAGTCTGTGTATGAAAGGGCACCTTGGTGAGTCACACCGGAGGGACGGAGAGGCCGGCCAGGGCGTGGGGGATGCGGCAGGCGGGGGTGGGGTTCTCAGGCCACGGTGAGGCTCACCCGTCAGCACCAATAATCTGCATTTTGGGGCACGTGGGCGGCTCAATTGGTTAAACGTGTGACTCCTGACCCCAGCCCAGGTCTTGGAAGCAGGGTCATGAGATCAAGCCCCACACAGCTCTGCACGGAGCATGAAGCCTACTTGAAAAAAAGAGAAAAATCTGCATTGTGACAAGCGTCCAGACTTCGGGAAGGTCCGGGGTCTTTGATGACCTCCGCTTTGGGGATGCAGGCGCCGGGGTACCCCTTAGCTTTGCCCGTCAGGCTGTGACCGCCACCCAAGCCCTGCCCAGCGTTTGCTGATATTTCTGCTCATGGACGCTGACTTCCCACATCTCAAACTTCAGAGGCCTGAGGCCTCTACATTGCCCACGACGAATGAGGGGCACCTGTCTGTCTGAGGATGGCCCGGCCTGCCCAGCCCACGGCCTGGCCCCTGCCTTCTCTCCTCAGTGGCCTTGGCCGCCCTGTCCTCTCACCTGGACTTGGTGTGACCAGAGCCACCCGCATGTCTCCATGACAACCCATAGTGCTAGGCAGGTGGCCCCTGTTCCCAAGGGCCCCAGCCACCTCTCCCCTGGGCTTTCTGTCTTGTCCTCCCCATTCCTGTGTGCGGGCCGGGCCTGCGGGACACAGAGCGCACTTGACCTGAGGGATCTGAAGAGCCTTCATCCGGGCGCTGGCCCCCGGCTGGCCCGGGGGTGCTGCAGGTGTCAGAGCCTGACATGCGGCTCTCGGGAGCTGGAGACCCCCCAGAGAGGGCAGAGGGAGGGGGAGCTTCCCAGAAGACAAGGAGGCAGATGAGAACTTCAGGGGTGGCAGTGGGGCAGGGGACTCGTGCGGGGACCTGGCCTGAGCCCTTTCCTCCTAGTCTCTCAGTTCCAGCTGGAAGAGACGCCTCCTCCGAGGCCTATTGGGTGTCTGCTGCGGGGACACTGTTTTCGTTTCTTGGCTTCTGTATTTGTATTTATTTGCTTCTATATTTGAGCTTCTAACAGTGTGTGTGTTGTCCAAGGATAAATCCAGTGCAGCTGTTCGGAAACACAAAGCAGTAGCACGTGGACAAAGGCTGTCAAAGGTGACCCTCCCCGGCTGGGGACACAGAGTCCGAAGCAGCTCCAGGCTCCAAGCTGTCAGCAGAGCACCCGACACGGGGCTCGAACCCACAAACTGTGAGATCATGACCTGAGGCGGAGTCGGAGGTTTAACCGACTGAGCCCCCAGGGGCCTTTAGGCCACTCAGGCTCTGACCAACTGGCTATAAACTTGGGAACTCCGACCACCCGATCTGGTTCAATCATGTGCTAGAACGACCCCCACAACTCAGGAAAAGACTAGAATGATGGTTATAGTTTCCCCTTAAAGGGTACAAATCAAGATCTGCCTCAAGAGACCCCAAGGTGAAGTCCGGGAGGGACTCGAACGCAGAACTTCCGGGCCATCAGGTGCGCCGTCCACCTGGCATATCCCTGTGTCCCCAGCCAGGAAGCTCTCCTGAGTGTCCGCCGTCTGGAGTTCTTATTAGGGGTGTGATTGTCACACAGGTGCATTGAGTCACCGCGCAGAGGCAGCTTCTCCAGCCCCGTCCCCTCTGGGAGATCCAGAGTTCAGCCTGATGGCACATGGTCCACAGTCCCAACCCTCTAACCCATGCTGGCCCTTGTGGCACCAAGAGCTCCCATCCTGAAGCTGGGGGGGCCATCAGCCACCCCACTGGCGTGCACCTGGGTGCGGTCTGCTGGGTCGGAGGCCCCCTTGCAGGAACCAGCGACAAAACCCTCCAAATTCTTCATGGCACCCCAGCCGGCTTCCCAGCGGCACAGCAGGGGACCCCCGTGGGGAAACCGGAGGATGCCAGCTCACTTTCTAAGGCTCCGTGACGGCCCAGGTGCCAAAGCTCAAAGCTGGTCAGGAGAAAAGCCGACATCTCAGACGTCGGGAGAGATGCAGTCTGTCGAGAGTTCTCCGGGCAGGGACGTCGGCGCGGGACGAGCACAGCATGTTCGGACTGGCAGGCGACCAGAGGTCACACGTCTATTCCTCATGACTCCACATGTCTGGGTTCTCAGATAGCTCTCTGACTAGACGTAGGAGCGTGGGGGGCTTAGCTTGTGTGTTAATTCTTCACAGGGACTCTGAGAGTTTCAGGAAGTAAACTCCTCTAACGCATTTAAATGTTTATGGACTGAGATGAATCCATCTGTGTTCCTCATCTGCTTGAACGTCTTTGCCACAGCTGACACCATGCAGTGGGTGACAGGCTTCCCATGTGGCCAAGCCAGTCCTGGGAGGGGCAGGGGGGAAGCTTGCTTCCGTTCTGAGGAGCAAGGCCGGGGGCAGAGGGAGACCTACTTCTTTCGTTTGTTCGTTGTTTTTAAATGTTTTTGTTAACATTTATTTATTTTTGAGGGAGAGACAGAGTTCGAGCTGGGGGAGGGGCAGAGAGAGAGGGAGACACAATCCAAAGCAGGCTCCAGGCGCCTAGCTCAGCACAGAGCCCATGCAGGGCTCGAACTCATGAACCTTGAGATCATGACCTGAGCTGAGTGAGGTTGCTTCACCCACTGACTGAGTCACCAGGTGCCCCTGTTAAATATTTTGAGTACACAATCTGATATATTGACTTCTTTTTTAAAAAATGTTTAATGTTTATTTACTTTGAGGGGGAGAGAGAGAGAAAGGAGAAGAAGGGGCAGAGAGAGAGGGAGAGAGAGAATCCCAAGGTTCCTCACTGTCTGCACAGAGCCCGACGTGGGGCTCAAATCCACGAACCAAGAGAGCATGACCTGAGCCGAAATCAAGAGTCAGCCGCTTAACCCGCTGAGCCACCGGGTGCCCCAAGACCTACTTCTGGTGCCCGTCTCCCTGCGGACTGGCGGTGAGGTTTGGGTGACACCCTTCACGTGCCTCTGCTTCCCCACAGACGGGGGTTGATGGCGCTTCCTCCTGCACCAGGAAACACAGGTCTGCGATTTGCTGTAAGCTGCTTAAGGGGGAAAGGAGAAGGAGACAGAGATGAAGTAAGACTTGGGAAACATTAGTAATTTCACAGCCGAACAATGGCTACACAGAGGTTTGTTACACTTTTCTCCCTGCTTTTGTGGACGTGAAACTCTCCAAATAATAAGTTAAAAAATAACACAACCGAAACACCCGCCCCTGGCCGCCGCGCAGGACCACCGTCTGTCCCGCACTGTCCGGGGCCTGCCTTCGCCTCTTGGGGAAGGAGGCACCTAAATACGCTCTGCGTTTTTACTCCGTGGCCCTCAGATTATGGGATCAGCCCTGGAGGTACCGTTGACAAGGCGCCAGGAGATAGATGGGGACCCACGGGAAGACGGGCCATGAAACCCGAAGATAAAACTTGCAAAGCGTCAGAGGATGTCATCTGCCCATCTGGGCAGATCGGCGACGTGGGAGACAAATTTGGAATACATCAAAAATATGTTGCCCAGTAGCCGACAATTTATTTCTGGAGCTCCATATGTGTCACATTTCCAGGCTCATAAAGGATAAATAATAAATTTGTATTTATAAATCACTGGTTCCCAGAAGCAGAGGAGCACATGGAATGCAGAGAAGCCGCTGGAGACACTGGCTGATTTCCAGCACGGCCACCCCCGTTGCCAGGGGCCGGGCCACCCAGTTCGGGGAGCTGCCGAGCCCACGGTCGCGCGAGGCCCATGTGGGAAGAGCACCCCGGAGGCCTCAGGGTGACCCACGAAGCCGGGAGCTGCCAGCTCTGGGGTCTGCGTGTTTGTGAAGATGAGTGAATGCATTTCTACGTGCAGGAAGCGTGTTGGAGAAGACATCGTAGTTGGTTTGTGACAAGCCCCTGAGCTTTCTAGAACAGTGTGAAGACCCATCCAGCGGGGAAACACCTGGAGGGGAGAGAAGGCCTCCTCGTGTGTGGGGCCACCCCTCCGAGACCTGCTGCGCTGCTGGTAGAAGCCGTGATGCTGGCCGAGGGGGACGGGGCGCCACGTGTGTTCTGGCTGAGGGGGGCACACGTGTGTTCTGGCTGAAGGGGGGGTGCACATGTGTTCAGCCATGCTTCCGCAGGGATCCAGAACTGCTTTGAGAAAAGACAGCTACGAAGAAAGGCAATATGGGTCTTGCTAAAAGTAGGGGGAAAACATATGCAAAACTACTCTGTAGCTCAAGGCCCCCCTCATTTAAAAGAATTTTTTAATTTAAAAAAATTTTTTAAGTTTATTTATTTCGAGAGAGAGAGGGATAGGCAGAGAGAGAGAATCCCAAGCAGGGTCCATACTGTCAGCAGAGAGCCTGAGATCATGACCTGAGCTGAAACCAAGAGTTGGATTCTTAACCAACTGAGCCACCCAGGCGCCCCCTTAATTTATTTTTTATTATTTATTTATTTATAAAACTTTTTTATGTTTATTTTTGAGAGAGAGACAGTGTGAGTGGGGGTGGGGCAGAGAGAGAGGGAGACACAGAATTCGAAGCAGCTCTAGGCTCTGAGCTGTCAGCACAGAGCCCAACTTGGGGCTTGAATCCATGAACTGCAAGATCATGACCTGAACCGACGCTGGACGCCCAACCAACTGAGCCCCCCAGGCGCCCCTTTAAATTTTTTTTTGTAAATGAAGAGCAGATCTGAGCGCTCAGTCGTCTTTGGTAACTCGGGATTGCTGACGGTCCCGAGGGATAGAAGCGGATCTTCGTCAGTGTCCCCTTCGGTCCTGGGGTGAGAAGATGGCGGAACTAAGGAGTAATAGGGAATCTTGGAGTCAGTAAGAAATGCTTTTTCTCCTTTAAGTCTATTTATTTTAAGTAATCTCTACCTCCAACGTGGGGGTCGGACCCATGACCCCGAGATCAGGAGTCACGTGCTCCGCTGACGGAGCCAGCCAAGTGCCCCAGTAAGGAACACTTCCAAAAAGACTTTGGAAACTTTTACATACAATCAGCAGAAGCAAATAACAAACGATCCCGGCCCACCTTTAAACAAGCCTTCGAAGGGTCCTTCCTAGGCCAGAGTACGTGTCCCCTGCTCACGCCAAACAGAGGTCAGAAAAGGGGAGCCCAGTGCAGCAGAAGGGGCCCGGGCTGGGGGGGTGGACCTGGTCCTGGGCTTCCCTGCGCCTTGAACTTGTCCGGATGGGTTTCTCCCCTAAAATGACCCAGAGAAGTCCCCTCCAGCTCTGGACTCCGCGAGCACATTCCATTTTCTGGAAACAAGTCTGTTCTCTCATCTCCCCCCAGATCCTGACTGATATTTGCCCATAACTGACGTACATTTGTTAGGAGGCCTATAAAGACGTGGAGGCCACAAAAGAGGAGTGTGTGTCTCGTGTGACAGAGGCGAGCCAGACGGACACACAGCCGCCACGGAAGGACCCGGCACACAGGTCCGGCCCGGGCTGTGTCCTCTCTCTTTCCCTCATGGAGGAGATGTTGCGGAAACAGCAGCTCTCTTCCCTGATGTCTCCAGAGACAGGAGACATTCATTTTGGCAAGATTGGGAAAACAGCCAAGAAGGAGGGGCAAGAAGAAAAAGAAACATTTTTTTGGCATGATGTGCCTTTTTGTGCTCATTCTGTGCAGCCCGGGGCAGAGGAGGGCAGTGTGCCAGCTCCACCCCTCCCCCTCGGGCATCCATCTGCGGGGGTGGGTGGGGGTGGGCCCTGCAAGGGCCAGTGTGGCCAGCTGGCGGGCAGGGAGGCCGGGCCGGGCCTGCGGCCACCCCCTCTCTGCCTGGCACTCCCTTCCGGACAGGAGTGCGTGAGCCCTGGGCGCTGCCCGGGCAGGGGGGCTCCTTTACACTGCGGTGGGCAGACAGGACGCAGGAGGGAGGATTGAAGGCACGTTTTCTTTCTCCCTCCCTCCCTCCTCCCCTCCCTCCCTCCCTCCTTTCCTTCTTTTCTTTCTTTCTCTTTTTTTCTTCCTTCCTTCCTTCCTTCCTTCCTTCCTTCTCTCCTTTCTTTTTCTTTCTTTCTTTCTTTCTTTCTTTCTTTCTTTCTTTCTTTCTTTCGTTCTCTCTCTCTCTCTCTCTCTCTCTCTCTCTCTCTCTCTGAAGGCACATTTTCTGAGGCTGAGACTCAGCTGCACAATCCCTCCAGGAAGAACCCTGGGGGAAGGGCTCACAGGCCTCCAGGCCCATCCCGCAGCGGCCTTGGCGGCCACAGCCACGCTGCAGTCGATAAATGGAGCGTGCCCACTCTCCCGATGGCCTCAGTGTGCCATTGCTAAGACCTAAATGGAAATGAAAAGGGCACTGTGTTAGTTAGGGTTTTCCAGAGAAACAAAACCAATAAGATGGAGATTTTAGGTAGATAAATAGATGTTAGTTAGCTAGCTAGCTAGATGTAGATGATAGGGAGATAGATAACATCCCTCATCATCGGGGCAATACAAATCAAACCACGATGAGACACCACCTCGCACCCGTCAGAACGGCCACCATCAACAACTCAGGCAACAACAGACGCTGGCGAGGATGCGGAGAAAGAGATCTCTTTTGCACGGCTGCTGGGAATGCACACGGGGGCAGCCACTGTGGGAAACAGTATGAGGTTCCTCAGAAAATAAAACTAGAACTACCCCACGATCCAGCAATTTTTAAGTTTATTTAATTGCACGAGTAGGTATTTATCCGAGGGACACAGGGGTGCTGGTTCAAAGGGGCACGTGCACCCCAGTGTTTATAGCAGCGCTATCGACAATCGCCAAAGGGTGGAAAGAGCCCAAATGTCCGCCGACGGATGAGTGGATGAAGAAGATGCGGTGCATCCATATGATGGAGTGTTACTCAGCAATCAAAAAGAATGAAATCTTGCCATTTGCAGCAACATGGGTGGAACTGGAGGGCATTATGCTAAGTGAAATTAGTCAGAGAAAGACAAATATCATATGACCTCACTCATATGAGGCCTTTAAGATACAAAACAGATGAACATAAGGAAACGGAAGCAACAACAATATAAAAACAGGGAGGGGGACAAGACATAAGAGACTCTTAACCGTGGAGAACACACAGAGGGTCACTCCAGGGGTCGTGGGAGGGGGAGGGGCTACATGGGGGAGGGGCCTTAAGGGGTCTACTCCTGAAATCACTGTTGCACTACATGCAAACTAACTTAGATGTAAATTAAACAATAAATAAATTTAAAAAGATGTAGATGATGGATGGATGGAGAGGTAGATAGATGACAGGTAGGTAGGTAGGTAGACAATAGGTAGATGGATAACAGATGTCGATGACAGATAAGGAGATAATTGGCTCAAGCCATGGCAAGTTCTGGCAAGTCTGGAACTTGCAGGCGGGCCAGCGGGCTGGAAACTCCGATGAGAGCTGCAGCGTGAGTCTGAGGCCGAAGTCTGTCTGCTGGTAGATCCTTCCTCCTGGGAGGTCCCGTCTTGGCTCTCGGGACCTTCACCTGATGGGAAAGGCCCACCCACATCATGCAGGGTAACCTGCTCTATTCAAAGTCTAGGATTTAAACGTTGATCCCATCGCCCAGAGACGCCTTCACAGCCACCTCTGGACTGGTGTTTGGCCACTTCCGGACCCCATGGCCCAGGCCAGCTGACATATAAAACCAACCATCCTGGGCTCCGAAGCCCTGCCTAGGGCAGCCAAGCCCACGCCCAGAGCCAGCTGCACACGCCCGTGTCGTTTCACAGTTCCTGCTTGTGCTCCTTGCACCTGTCTGGGTGCTTTAGCAGCCTCCCCTCGGGTGGGGGCGCACGCATCTGGCCCCAGCCGTCTGCGGCGTGACTGGGACCCCGGCCGGCCTCTGTTGCGTGGTGTGGCCTCGGCGCCCATGGCAGGCTGCTTTCCCTGCCTGTGGTGATTGGGTTTCGACTGATCATAGACCCGGTCAAGAAATTCTCTTTCTTTCTCTCTCTCAATCTCTCTCTCTCTCTTAATTTTTAAGTTTATTTATTTAAGAGAAATAGAGACAGCATGAGCAGGGGAGGGGCAGAGAAAGAGGAAGACACAGAATCCGAAGCAGGCTCCAGGCTCCGAGCTGTCAGCACAGAGCCTGACGCGGGGCTCGAACTCACGGACTGTGAGATCGTGACCTGAGCCAAAGTTGGCCACTTAACTGACTGAGCCACCCACACACCCCCAATTTTATTTTATTCTATTTATTTAGTTAATTTATTTTGAGAGAGAAAGTATGCATGCAAGTGAGTCAGGGAGGGGCAGAGAGAGAGGGAGAGAGAGAGTCCCAAGCAGGACTGGGGGTCACTGTTAGCACAGAACCCGATTCAGGGCTCAGATTCACAAACCATGAGATGGTGACTGGAGCCGAGATCAGGGGTCGGATGTTTAACCGACTGAACCCCCGGCGCCCGGAGAACAAGCAGTCTTGAACTGTGTACAGAACCACCGATGGGCTTGAAGAGCCAAAGAAATCTTGAGAAAGAACAAATCCAAAGGTATCATCCTCCCTGATTTCAAACTATATTGCATGTTATACTGATCAGGATAGTACGGCAGTAGCAGAGAAACAAACACACAGACCAGTGGAGTAGAACAGAGAACCTAGAAATAAGATCGTCCCTGTGAAATCAGTTAATTTATGATGAAGGAGGCAAGAATATAGACTGGGGGAAAGAGTGTCTTCAGTAAATGGTGCTGGGAAAGGTGGCCAGCCGCATGCAGGGAGGGAAGGAAGGAAGGAAGGAAGGAAGGAAGGAAGGAAGGAAGGAAGGAAGGAAACTAGACCACTATCTTACACCCTGCACAAAAATTCACTAAAAATGAATGAAAGACTTGAATCCAAGGCCTGAAGCCATGAAGCCCCTACAAGGAAACCGAGGCAGTGAGCTGCGTGATACCAGTCTCGGCGATGAATGCTTGGATCTCACACCAAAAGCAAAGCCAACAAAACAAGGATAAATGAGTGGGACCACATCAAACGAACAGAGCTTCTGGTCAGCAAAGGAAACCATCCACAGAATAAAGGCAACCTACCGAATGGGAGAAAATATTTGCAGATCATAGATCTGATAAGGGGTTAATAACCAAAATATAGAAAGAACTCATAAAACAGAATAACAAACAGACAAAAAAAAAAAAACCCACACAATCTAGTTTAAAATGGATAGGTGATCTGAATAGACATTTCTCTTTTTTTAATTAAAAATCTGCTTAATCTTTTTTTTTTTTTTTTTGAGAGACAGAGTGCAGGCAGGTAAGGGACAGAGAGAAAGGGAGAGACAGAATCTGAAGCAAGCTCCAGGCTGTAAGCTGTCAGCACAGAGCCCAACATGGGGCTCGAACCCACGAACCGTGAGATCATGACCTGAGCCGAAGTTGGACACTTAACTGACTGAGCCCCCCAGGCGCCCTTGAATAGACATTTTTCTAAAGAAGACACACGTGCACATGAAAAGTTGTTCAACATCATTAATATAATCAGAGAAATGCAAATCAAAACCATAATGAGGTATCACCTCACGTCTACTAGGATGGCTATTATCAAAAAGACAAGAAACACCAAGAGTTGGTGAGGATGTGGAACAGGAGACAACCCTGCTGCACGGCTGGTGGGAACGCAAACAGGTGCAGCCGTTCTGGAAAACAGTGTGGTGGTTCCTCAAAAACTCAAAACTAGAACTACCCTGTGATTCAGGGGCGGCCGGGGGCCTCAGGCTGCCAAGCATCCAACTTCAGTTCAGGTCACGATCTCGTGGCTCATGAGTTCGAGGCCCGTGCTGGGCTCTGTGCTGACAGCCAAGAGCCTGGAGCCTGCTTCAGATTCTGGGTCTCTCTTTCTCTGCCCCTCCCCTGCTTGCACTCTGTCTCTCAAAAAATAAATAAATGTTAAAAAAAAAAAAGATGAAGAAAAGAAATACCAGTAACTCTAGTCCTGGGTATATATCTGAAGAAAACAAGCTAATTTGAAAATATACGCACCCCTATGTTCACTGCCTTATTATTTACAGCAGCCAAGGCATGGAAACACACGCGCGCACACACACACACACGCGCACACACACACACGCGCAGGAATACTACTCAGCCATAAAATGGGATGCCATTTGTTGTTTGCCACAGCACAGACAGAACCTGAAGGAATTACGCGAAGCAAAATAAGTCAGAGAGAGAGACGAAGACCATATGATCTCACTTACAAGTGGAATCTAAAAAACCCCACAATGAACGAAGCAAACCAAAATCATAGACACAGAGAACACGATGTGGGTTTCCAGAGGGGAGGGACACTGGGGGGGGGCGCGGTCAGGAGGCGCAGCCTTCCCATCACGTAGTAAGTATGGCTCGGAGATGCAGTGCACGGGCTGTGACCCTGTCAGGCAGACCCTGGCGCATGCTCGAAAGTTACCAAGAGAGTAAGGGGCGCCTGGGGGCTCAGCTGGTTGAGCAGCTGACTTCGGCTCGGTCACGATCTCATAGACCATGGGTTCGAGCCGTGTGTCTGGCTCTGTGCTGACAGCTCGGAGCCTGGAGCTGCTTCAGATTCTGTCTCCCTCTCTCTACCCCTCCCCTGCTCATGCTCTGTCTCTGTCTCTCTCTCTCTCTCTCTCTCTCTCTCTCTCTCTGTAAACATTAATAGGAGCGCCAGGGCGGCTCAGTCAGCTGGGCATCCAACTTTGGCTCAGGTCATGATCTCGCAGTTCATGGATTCGAGCTCTGCATTGGGGTCTGTGCTGACAGCTCAGAGCCTGGAGCTGCTTTGGATTCTGTGTCTCCCTCGCTCTCTGCCCCTCCTCCACTCACACTGTCTCTCTCAAAATAAAATAAAGACAAAAACATTTTTTTAAGTTACCAGATTAGAAAAGTTAACTTTGAGCATTGACAAATGGTGACAGACTCACTCTGGCGATCATTTTGTAAAATATACAAATATCAAATCACTAAATGCTGAGCCCCTGAAATCAATATAATGTTATATGCCAATTAGACCTCAATTTAAAAAATTCCTTTAAAAAAGAAGGCTGTTGGGGGCGCCTGGGTAGCTCAGTCGGTTAGGCCTCCGACTCGGGCTCAGGCCAGATCTCACGTTCGTGGGTTCGAGCCCCGCGTCAGGCTCTGTGCTGACAGCTAGCTCAGGGCCTGGAGCCTGCTTCCGGTTCTGTGTCTCCTTCTCTCTCTGCCCCTCCCCCTCTCATGCTCTGTCTCTCTCTGTATCAAAAATAAATAAAACATTTAAGAAAAAAAAAAAAAAAGGCTGTCCCGTCACACGCTAGAACACCGAGGAAGCTTGAGCGAATAAGCCAGAGACCTTAGAGGCGCGTCTGCGCTGGACCACTCTTCATGACACGCACGAGAGAAGCCGTTCCGGGCGGCAGCCACGCGGGCTCCCGCGTTCCTCGTTTGTCATTTCAGTGAGAAACAGATTATTGCAAAAATGACATCCAACGATGCCTCTTGACTATGAACCTAATTTAGAAGGCGGCCCAGGGGCGCCAGGGTCTCCGTCGGTTAGGCCTCCGACTTCAGCTCAGGTCATGATCTCCTAGTTCGTGAGTTTGAGCCCCGCCTCGGGCTCTGTGCTGACAGCTCGGAGCCTGGAGCTGCTTCCGATTCTGTGTCTCCCTCTCTCTCTACCCCTCCCCTGCTCATGCTCTGTCTCCATCTCTCTCAAAATGAATAAACATAAAAAAAAAAAAAAGAAAGAAAGAAAGCAGCCCAAGCACAGGGGACATTCAGGCGGCTCAGAAAGTCGCTGGCTGCAAGACAGCATGAGGGTCGCTCTGGAGGAGCAGCCGGCTCAGAAGAGAAAAAGCCCAGCCTCGCGGGGAGTGAGGAGTGTGGCGGGCGGGCTCCAGGCCCAGGCCCGGTCAACTTTCCCATGTGACCTCGTCCCTACCAGGAAGATACCACTGTAGTGGAACAGAAGACACGGGGGAGGAGCGAGCGGGCGTGGACCCGGTGGCTGCGGGCCAGGTGGGCGGGACCGACCCGGGCTCTCCGCGGGCGCGGCCCGGCCTGGCGTCGGGGAGCGCTGGCCGGCCCCCCCCGGAGACCAGGCCTTGCAGCCGGGAGCCCTGGCCGTCCTCTCGGGAGCGCGTGCTCCGCAGCAGTCTGCCTGGGGAGCAGACTGGAAACTCCTGACCTTGATCTTGGGCGGCTGGCCTGCAGGAGAGAGGAGACAGTTCTGTCGGTTCAGCGGCCACCGGGTGGCGCTCCGTGACGGCTGCCCTCCCGGAGGCCCGCGCCCTGCGCACGGAGACCGGGAACCAGCGGAAGGAAGGGCCCTGGGGACCTGCATCTTGTGCAGCTCAGCCTCTGGCTTTCCTGCCTCTGGCTTTGCTTTTTTCTTTTTTTTGTTTTTTACTAATTTTAAAAATGTATTTACTTATTCTTAAGAGAGAGAGTGAGGGGGGCAGGGGGAGAGAGGGGGTCAGAGGATCGGAAGCAGGCTCTGCGCCGTCAGCACAGAGCCTGACGCGGGGCTCGAACTCACAAACTGCAGGGTCATGCCCTGAGCCAAAGGCAGACGCTGAACTGGCTGAGCCACCCAGGAGCCCCCTTGTTCTAACTTTTCTTTCTTTCATTTTTAAAATTGTATTTAAAGTTCATTTATTTGGAGAGGGAAGAGAGAGTGTGAGCAGGGGAAGGGCCGAGGAAGGGGGAAATCTCAAGCAGCCTCTGGGCTGTCAGCACAGAGCCTGATGTGGGGCTCGAACCCACAGACCGCGAGATCATGACCTGAGTCCAAGTCAGACGCTGGGCCGACTGACCCCCAGGCGCCCCTTTCACGCCCTCCTCTGAACTGCTCGTACAGTCTTCACGGCTCCCTCGTTCAGGGAGAAGTTGGCCCAGGAGGATGGTGCACCTGCGTCTGCGTGAGGCTCGCGGTGCTGTCCCGGCCAACGTTCCCTTTCACGCTGAGGGGCCCCAACCAAATCTGGCTTGGCTGCCACTTCCCTGCTGCGTTTTGCTGGGATCCTTGGGGGGTTGGAGTGTTGGTGGTGAGGACAGTGTCGCCTAGTCATTTAGGACCTCATCGTTGGAATTTGGTCTCTTGAGAAAAACAAAAGGTTGGGAATGAAAGCCTGTGGGTCCCCTTCATCCTGGCCTGAGCCTTTCACACACTCCCCCCAGCTTGGGCACCCCACTTTCCAGACGCAGCCTCAGCTCCTCCGCTGCGTAACCCTCTGAGAGAGGCCACTGCTGTCCCCACTGCAGACGGAGGTAAGTGGATCTAAGGGAATGAACAGCCTCCTGGGACTTCAAAGCCAGGATGTGCACCCTGGGCTTGGGGCTGCACACCCTGGACCTGGGGCTGCGCACCCTGGGCATACAGCTGTGGGTCCTGGGCTTGGGGCTGCGCACCTGGACCTGGGGCTGCGCACCCCAGCTCCCTTGACGGTATCACCACTGTCTCTTTAACAGAAAGGAAAATGCCACGGGTGAACAGCCTCTAACATGCCCCCCAGGGATCCTCCCCTCTGGGGGGGGCGGGGTCACTTCTGGGGATGATCCCCTCCCCCTGAGTGTGGGCAGGACGGATCCTAGCCAATAGGGTGATGGGATGTCACCCCTGGGGTCACTCTCCACGAGAATGTCACTTCTGTCTTCCTAGCAGACTCCATTCCTGGCTGGCTTTGAGGAGCCAAGCCGCCGGGTCCAGAGTCCCTTCACGGAGACGTCCAAGTGGCAAGAAACTGAAGGTGGCCTTTAGCCAAAAGCCAGCAAGGAGCAGAGACTCTGGGTCCCTCTGCCCACCAGGAACCGAATCCCAACAACAGCCACATGAACCGGGACACGGATCCGTCCCCAGGCAAGCCGTCAAATGACACCGCAGTCCTGGTGGGCTCCTGAGAGACCGTGAAGCAGAGGGCCAGCCAGGCCGTGTCTGATCCCTGACCCCAGAGACTGTGAGTCGATGTGTGCTGTTTGCAGCCACCATGTCTGCGATGACCTGTTACAAAGCAACAGATTTCCAGCACGTCTTGTTCTAGAAATGTTCATTCATGCATTCCACTGGTACTGACTGGCCATGCAGTCAGTGAACAGAACAGAGTGAGGTCCCTGCTCCCATGAAGCATGCATTCTAGAGTTTGTATGCATATAGGTGTGAGGGTGGGTGTGGCTTGAACCGTAGACACAATAAATGAGTTGCACAATCAATACTGTTACATAGAATGTTCCATGGTAGCCGCCCGTATGGCGGAGAAGAGAGCTGTGTGGGGCCGGCAGGGAGTGAGCTGGAAGTTTGCAGTTTTAAACTTCTCACGAGAGGGGTGCCTGGGTCACTCCGTCAGTTACTCGACTGACTTTGGCTCAGGTCATGATCTCACGGTTCGTGGGTTCGAGCCCCACGTCGGGCTCTGTGCTGATGGCTCAGAGCCTGGAGCTGCTTCGGATTCTTTGTCTCCCTCTCTCTGCCCTCCCCTGTTCCCACTCTGTCTCTCTCTGTCTCTCAAAAAATGTAAAAAAAATTTAAAACAAAAACTCACGAGAAAGGGATTTTGCGAAATGATTCAGGGAGGTGAGGGAGAAAGCCAGGCGGGTATCTTTGGAAAGAGTGCTTCTGGCTGAGGCAACAGCCCGAGGCCCTGAGGCTGCATCAGGCCTGGGGTGATGGGTGAAGGGGAGGGTGGGGGGAGCTGAGGTCAGAGGCGCAGGGAGCGAGGACTGGATCCCTCAGGCTCCCGTAAGGATTTGCTTTGACTCTGAATCCGATGGAGCTCATGGAGGGCTTGAGCAGAGAGTGATGTGATCTGACTGGAGAGAGAGAGCAAAGAAAGGGGCAGAGAGAGAGGGAGAGAGACGCACGGCTTGGCGGGGAGCAGAGAGGGAGAGAGACGCACGGCTTGGCGGGGAGCAGAGAGGGAGAGAGACGCACGGCTTGGCGGGGAGCAGAGAGGGAGAGACCCCAAGCAGGCTCCAGCACAGAGCCCGGCGCGGCGCTCAGTCCCGCGTGAGCTCATGACCTGAGCCGAAACCAGGAGTCAGCCGCTTAACTGACTGAGCCCCCCAGGCGCCCACCCCTGATTTATAAAACTGGAAAGGATGGTGCCCGCCACCACATCCCATCTTTGCTGGTGCCCTCCCACCCCCGCCCACCCGTGCAGACCGAGGCAGTGCATGCAGCAGCACACGGGCTGCCTTAATAGGCCAAGCGACTTGCCCTTATTTATTTATGTATTTTATTTATTAAAAAAATTGTTTACATTTATTTATTTTTGAGAGACAGAGCCCAAACAGGGGAAAAGCAGAGAGAGGGAGACATAGAATCTGAAGCAGCTGCAGGCTCCGAGCTGTCAGCACAAAGCCCCATGAGGGGCTCGAACCCATGAACCGTGAGATCATGACCTGAGCTGAAGTCGGACGCTCAACCGACTGAGCCCGCCCCCCCCGCCGGCGCCCCAAGACTGGCCCTGATTTTTAAGTAGTTCTCGAGCTCCTTTTTCTTGCCGGTGTCTCCAGATCCTAGCCACCCTCTAACAACGACAGATCAAGCCCTGCCCCCACCGCCTCCAGCCTCAACCTCCAACCCCTCCCCACGTGACGCAGTGAGCACCCGTTACGGCTGCTGCCCGCTCTGCACTCTGGACCCCAAGTTCTGCCAGGCAGGGGCCGAGTCTTTCTCTTCCTTCTCCCCACTGAGCCCGAGAGAGCGCTTCGCCAGGCTGGCCGGCGCCATGGCAGAGTTCCTTCCGCCTTTCCAGTGGTTTTCCCTCCAAGCACTTCACCTCCATGACCACCCCCACCTAACGTGCCCTCCTCCCGGTGCCTTCTGGTGTGATGCACCTGCTGCCCCCTGCATATGGAGAGGAGGGAAAGGGAGGGGCAGAGAGAGAGAGAGAGAGAGAGAGAGAGAGAGAGAGAGAGAGAGAGTCTTAAGCAGGCTCCACACCCAGTGGGACTGGTGAGATCATGATCTGAGTTAAAATCGATTCAGATGTGCCACCGACTAGCCACCCAGGCCTCCTTGTCATGTGAATATTTCCATGAGCAATTACAGGCGGCATTTTGTTTCACACACTTAAACACGGTCCTTGGTAATAGTAACAAATCTTAGTATTTGTTACTAGTAACAAATAATAGTAACAAATCTTTAGAAAAAAATGGAGGGGCCCCTGAGTGGCTCAGTAGGGTAAGCGGCTGGTAAGCGGCTGATAAGCGGCTGACTTCAGTTCAGGTCAAGATCTCACAGTTCCTGGGTTGAAGCCCCGCATCCAGCTGTGTGCTGACAGCTCAGAGCCTGGAGCTGCTTCAGATTCTGTGTCTCCCTCTCTCTCTGCCCCTCCACTCATGCTGTGTCCCTTTCTCTCAAAAATAAATTAAAAACATTAAAGCATTTTTAAAGAAGAAAAAAAAAATTGAGGAGCTCCTGGGGGGCTCAGTCGGTTAAGTGTCGGAGTCTTGATTTGGGCTCAGGTCAGGATCTCATGGTTTCGGGAGTTCAAGCCCCGTACTGGGCTCTGTGCTGACAGCGTGAAGCCTGCTTGGTGTTCTCCCTCTCTCTCTGCCCTTCCCCTGCTCTCACTCTCTGTATCTTTCTCAAAAATAAGTAATAAATTAAAAGCTTAAAAAGAAAAAAACGGAAAAAAAGTCAGCAGAATGGCCGCTTACCTACCCAAGTTCTTGTTTGCAAACCACCTGGTCCCCAACATCAGGGCGGGAGCCAGGGGTGGGGGCAAAGGGAAGCTAGGAAGCCTTGTCCCTCCAAGACCCCGTGCCTGATTTTGAATCATTTTCCCTTAAAGAGCCCTCTCTCACTCCCAAATGTGTGAGCCATGAGGCCACAAAATCTGGTTTCCCGCTCTTGCCGGATTTTTCCGGGAGACAGCCCCGTGAAAGGACGAGAGGGTGGCCGATCCAGGAGGCACATGTGAGAAGGCCGGAGCAGAGGCCCAACGGTGGATGGGCAGGGCCTGGGGCTCCCGGGCCTCGTGACTGTGCGGCTCTCACGTGACCCCACACACCCAGGTCCTGGCCTCCAGGTCCCAGACCCCTCCGGTGAGCGTTGGCCCAGGGTGGGGGCAGGTGGGAAGAAAGGATGGCCTTCAGGTGCACCCGCCCCGCCCTGGCCCCAGGCGCCCACCGGTTCCACCAGGTCAGCCTGGTCAAGGGGATCTTCATCCCCACCGACCCGGGAGGCCCAGCCCCAGCTTCCCCCGCCCAGCCTACGTGAACCGGAGGATCTGACAACAGTGGGCTTGTAGACCTTATGTAACACTATTTTGTCTTCTGTGCAGAATCTCAGAAAGTGAACGTGGCATTTTAGGTCTCATTCAGATGTTTATTAGACAGGTGTTTTGAAAGTGTGAGCTGGATTCAATTTTCCATGCAGACCAGTTCACAACATTCTTTTTACTTATTTATTTGAGGAGGGAAAGCGTGCCTGGGAGGGGCAGGGAGAGAGGGGGAGAGCAGCCCAGGCAGGCTCTGTGCTGTCAGAGTGGGAGGACCATGACCTGAGCGACCTAAAAGTTGGTTGCTTAACCCACGTGCCCCAAGCCCCGCTTGTGCCACAAGGTCCAGAATATTCTTGCAGAAATAGCGTTGGGGGATGGGATCAGAGAGCAAGGCGGTCAAGACTTAGGCAAACGGAGGCGCACACACAGCTGAATCAGCCGTATAGAACCGGAGTCCTGAGAAATAGAAACATTGGTGACATCAGTATAAAAGTGCCAAACCTTCTGGCTTAAACCAAAATTTTTTAAGGTTTATTTGTTTTTGAGAGAGAGAGAGAGAGGCAGAGGGGTGAGTGGGGGAGGGGCAGAGAGAGAGGGAGACACAGAATCGGAAACAGGCTCTAGGTTCTGAGCAGTCAGCACACTCGGCTGACTGAGCCACCCAGCCACCCCAAACCAGCCTTTTATTTAATTTAATTTTTTTTTTAGTGTTTATTTTTGAGAGACAGAGAGAAACGGAGCATGAGCAGGGGAGGGGCAGAGAGCGAGGGAGACAGAATCTGAAGCAGGCTCCAGGCTCTGAGCAGGCAGTCAGCACAGAGCCCTATGCAGGGCTCAAACCCACGAACCGTGAGATCATGAGCTGAGCTGCAGTTGGACACCTAACCAACTGAGCCACCGGGTGCCCCACAAACCTGCCTTTTAAATAAAAAATTAAAAAGTCCTCTCCCAGCTAAAATCTGAGGGGGGGGGCATCTAAATTTACTATGCTCTTGGATGTAAGCCAAGGTACTGTATAAAGTTGTATAAAATCAGTATAGAAGTTCAACGGCGCTTTTCCTGCTCAATGATTTTGAAGAAATTGGGTGTTTGCAGTGTGAGAGCTCTTTCTCAGGCCCCTCAAGGCGTCCGCTATGTACGGACTGCTACAGGATTTCCGTGATTGAGACATGTCGTTAAATTTCGTACAATCCAAAATGTTGCCGTTTTGTATGGGTCGCAAGCGCAGCATCGCCTAGTTCCTTGTCACAACTGTTATCTAAAGAACCAAGTGTGTATTGCTTGGCCTTTTCCTCTTAGTTTAAATAAACTCCAGGGTCAGGGGAAACAACACTAAGAACAAAACCACAAGGAACACAAAGTTTCAGACCAGAACCAGGACCAGGGGGGGCGGGTAAGCCGTAGGGTGGGGTGAGAGGCCGGGGCTAGTCTGGCGGCTGGCGGGACCAGCAAGGTCACGCAGGCCTGCGCCCAGGCCGGCCCACGTGGTGTGAAGTTTTTACTGCCGCCCCCCCCCCCCGCACCCCGTCTTCAAGTCCCCAGGGACTGCTGAGCGAGGGAACTTGCGTTTCCGCTCCGCACTGGGCGCCGCACATTGCGTAGCTGGTCGGGATCCCCGGACTTCTGGGGTCCCCTCGGCGGCCGCCCTCCGGGTGGACCACCTCTCTCTGTAAAACGCGGTTCTACGGAGCCACACAGCATCTCGCCTGTGGCCGCCCGCTGCCAGCCGTGCCCGGGCCCCAGCGCCCTCCGGCCACTGGTCCGCAGCCTGGGGCTGCGCGCTCCCGGGCGGCCCCGCTCCGAGCCGAGTCTGGATCCGCACGCACTGCCGCTCGCTGGGACGGTTTCTGCAACAATGAATCTCCGGCCCGCACGAGGGGAGGCGCCGCCCTCCCGCTCGCAGGCTCTGCGGCCTCACCGCTCCAGTCCCCGAAAGCCCACCCCAACGCAGACAACTTTCGTGTTCCCCTAAGGGAGGCGCCACTTCACCCGCTCTCAGGGTCTGTGCGGGTCGCCGGGGGCACAGGTGTACACAAGGCAGAGCGCGGGAGCATGGGGGAGGAGGGCTCGTCCCGGGGACACCGCCCGCGCCCACCCGGACAC
>NC_043704.1:1913625-1919733 GCF_006229205.1 Suricata suricatta
GGCGGGCGCGGCGCCTGGGTCCGAGGGGCGGGGGTGCGGGGTCTCCTGGAGCCCCCTGGAGGCGGGCCTCGGGGGCAGCCGGGGCGGGCGCCCTCCTGCCCCTAGGCAGGGTGCCTCTGCCTCTGGGGTTACTCTAGTACAGGTGTGTCGCGGGTGGTGGTCGGCCGCGGGAAAGTGGATGCCCGGACGTGCGGGGCCCGGTGTGGCTGTTCGCTGGCACTCACATTCCTTCAGGAAGAGATCGTGAGTCACTGGAGAAGAATTAGGAAAAGTTGAGTCTGCCTTGTTTCATCGCCGTGGCTGTTCACGTGCCCCGTTCTGTCGGTGGTCCCGAGACTCCACCAGCGAGGCCCTCGTGGTGCTGTCGCGTCTGGAGCCCGCTCCGCGTGGCTGGCTCGGGGGTGCCGACCTGTGCACCAGCGCACGTGCGTCTGCGTCTTGGATCGCAGACTCTCAAGCAGCGGGGTACAGTTGGGAGTGGACATGGGAACGTAGTTACTTGCATTGTAAGGGTTCGCTTTCTACAGAAGCTACTGGTTTGTTTTTCCCTTAGGAAGTGAGTACTTTCCACTTTGGGGTGAATAACACTCAGTTTTAGTTGGGCGTGAGTTTATGATTTTTTTTTGACGTATTCTGAACAAGGAAATAATATGTTTATATAATACATCCTATTTGGCAAATTACATAATGCTTTGTATGGTACATTCTAAATATTCTCAGAGAGAATTTAGGCGAGGGGGAAACGTTGGCCCCTGCGGTTATCGGGGCTGGACTCAGATGTAGTTGTGGGCGTATTGATTTGGAGGGTGGCCCCTGGACTCAACTCTGCCTTTCATCTCTGGTTTCCTGAGGTGGAGAGTCCAGTGAGGATCATCTAGGCAGAAGGTTTGAATCCACAGTGCCCCGTGGCAGGACTTCAGTTAACCAAGAAGTAGGATGCTTCCCGCTTCTGAGATTTAAAAGTGGAAATTGGAATTGATGAAATGTGTGGGTGAAACCTGACTTGAAAGATTAGCATTCAGTGCCTAACCATTTAAGGGTCAGCAGGTTGCATGGTTAAGGATAGGAATCCGAATGCAAACATGTTTTGTTGGATTGTTGTTGCTGGTTTACATACATTTACATTTGTGTGTCAGCGGACTTTCTCCGAAAGTAGCCAAGTCAGAGTGCAGCGTGGGAATAGTAACATTGTAGCCATTGCTTTCACTTTTGTTGCAAATTGTTGAAGTATTTGAAACTGTTGCAAAGAGACCCTGAAGCCACTGGAGCAAAGGGGGAAGAAAAAAAAGCCTGTGCCCCAGGGGTTTTTTTCTGGGCTTCCCCCAGCTCCTCCTAGAGAAAATAGGACCTAGAACAGAGCCCATATGTCATATTGAAATAGTTATCAAAATATTGAACCAAAGTGATGCGGGAGTTGCTGATGTGCCCTCCGTTGGCTCACTTTCTACAAGGTCGAGCAGCTGTGTTGGTGACCTTTGTTGGAGTAGCCCGGGACTTCTGTAGCAATTCTCGTGCCCGGTGAGAGTATCTGTAGTTTCTGTTGGTGGCAGAGACACGGGTGGTGCTGACGCCCTAGAATGTCGTGTCTTTGGGATCCTGACTTGTGTAGATGCAGATGGGATGCGTTTTCCCATCCGGGTTTCCAGATCAAGGTCCGACCCGGTGCACCAGAGGTCAGTTTACCCTAGACCCCTCCATTAGCAGGAACACGTATGTGCCCTTGTTTTCCTTCCGGAAGCGGCCGCCCCGGTGGCACACGGGAGAGGAAATAAAGCGGTGCGGGGAGAGCACGCCGAGCTTAGCAGTCTGGGGTCATTGCTCGGGGCCAGGGAGCTGCAGCCGCCGAGAGAGGAGGGCCCTCTTCGCAGGTTGTGATGGTTCGCGGTGGCGACAGGTCACTGGCGGGTCTTGCACGGAGGAAGCAGTGGGTAGGGAGTGTTCAGTCTGGAACTTGTTAGACTCAACATTCAAGGGCCAGGACGCCTGGTCACCGGTGGAAAGGCCTGAGTGCAATATGGTCAAACGAGGCTCCCCGCCTTCTGTGGCCTGTCCCCCACCTTCACTTACCGTTTCTGGAAAGTTCGCACAAAAGGCTGTGTGCTATCATAGCAGATGTGCTGTCTGATAAGGTAGTTGGAACCCAGTGGTCTGGAAGCGCTGTGGTTCTCCGGGCGGTGGGGGCAGGGGTGAGGGGGCCGAGGAGCTTCCTAACTCCGCGCCCGATTCTCTAGGGAGAAGGTTTGACAGTGTTTTCAAAATCTTAAACAGCTGACCTCCCAGCTTGCAAGACAGAGTCTGTGGGTACAGTGGCCAAGGGGCTTCCTGTAAGTGATGGGACACAGCCATCCCCACCGTCAGCCACCAGGTCCTGCCTTGACTCCCTGCACGGTCAGGTGCTCAGCTTGGATTCCAGTGCGCCTGTCGGGGAGGTTGGGGTGCTCGGGGTGATTCCCCGTCACCCAGCAGGCGTGTGTCATTCCGTGCGGGCTCTGGCCCAGTGGAGTCCCCGTGTGCAGGTGTGGCCGCAGGGCGCTGTGACTGCAGGCGCAGCCCTGGCTGACACTCAGGGGACGGTTGGCTGTTTTTGCAGGTCCCGAGGCAGCAGGGAGCGAGCGGGTCTCAAGCCCGGGGGTTTAGGGCTGCACAGCAGTGGGAAAAAAGGAATCCGAGGGGATCCTAGGGACCAGCAGTGCCGGGCTTCGGGGCTCACAGAATTGCAGTCTGAACTCCCAGCGCCAGCCTGGGCCGTTCCCAGGTCACTGCCTGTCACGCGCTGTTGATTGCACGTTCTCTCCCCACAGTTGGGGCCCAGCGCCACCGCCGGTGCTCTTCCGGTTTCCCAGGGTGCGTTGGGGGGCGGGGGTGGGGGTTGGAGTGACTGAGCCCTTTCCCTCCCTGCCCCCCAGGCACTGCCCCATCCCCGACTGCGGGGCGGGGATAGTGGGTGGGGGAGGAGGCTGGGTCCCTCACCGGGGACCCTGGATTAGCAGGTACTGTGGTGCGGATTCCAGCCAGAACAGTCTGGTCAGACTTTTGCGAAAAATAATTGTGTTAATGAGAGTTTGGGAAGTTCTCAGTATATCTTGTTTTATGTTGCCTGAGATGTTTTATCTTGGTTTGTATTTTTCTGCATTAAA
The DNA here is from genome assembly GCF_006229205.1 of Suricata suricatta. Lineage (NCBI taxonomy): Eukaryota > Metazoa > Chordata > Mammalia > Carnivora > Herpestidae > Suricata > Suricata suricatta. The sequence goes on from NC_043704.1 coordinate 1,916,763, forward strand.
AAATTGAGGAATTTAGCTTTGCATTTAAAATTTTTTTTTAACATTTATTCATTTTTGAGAGAGAGAGAGACGGAGTGCAAGTGGGTGAGAAGCAGAGAGAGAAGGAGACGCAGAATCTGAAACAAGGCTCCAGGCTCTGAGCTGTGAGCACAGACACGGACGCGGGGCTCGAACGGGAGCCGAGCGAGCGGTGAGCTCACGCCCTCAGCTGACTGAGCCTCCCAGGCGCCCCAGCTTTGGGTTCTTTTAAATTGTGTGTTTGTGGGCCCTTCCCCTCCCCTCCCCCAAGGATGTACTTTAGCGGAATTTGTTGCAGCAGAAGCGTGGTGCCACAGGTCCCTTCTGTGGCGCCAGGGGGCTGCTGGCACTCAGGCGGACACCTCCACTTCTGTGCTGTGGATGCTGCCCTGTGCTCTCAGGTCCCTGAAGCAGCTGGGACCCCCACGCCCGTTCGTGACAACCAAAATGTCTGCAGATACCGCTAATGCCCCGGCATTTAGTGACCAAAGTCACCTCAGGCTGAGAACCGATCTAAAGCGGCACTTCCCAATGTATTTTGTGGAACCTGAATTTAGTGGGGTGTGCGTCCATTTTTACATGCTGATCAGTAATTTTGTGTTTGAGTTTTAGTCAGTGTTGTCATGTAAGCCTCTGCCTGTATAACCCAGATGCTTCTCATTTAAAACACTTACCTAAGATCTCCACACAATTTTGTGATTCTGGCGGTTTTCTTTAAAGTTTATTTATTTTTGGGGCACATAGGTGGCTCAGTCGATTAAATGTCCAACTTTGGCTCAGGTCATGATCTCGCGGTTTGTGGGTTTGAGCCCTGTGTTGGGCTCTGTGCTGACAGCTCAGAGCCTGGGGCTGCTTCAGAGTCTGTGTCTCCCTCTCTCTGCCCTTCTCCCACTCATGCTCTGTCTCTGTCTCAAAAATAAGTATTTTAAAAAAGGTTTATTTATTTTGATAAGAGAAAGAGAGAGGCAGGGAAGGACAAAGAGAGAGGGAGATATAATTTAAAGAGATTTAAAACCAAGAGACGGATGGATGCTTAACCGACAGAGCCACCCAGACACCCTCAAGCCTATTTTTTTGTTTTGTTTTGTTTTTTTCCTGTATTGCTTTATGGCCATGGGTGGTGCTGCAGAGCCCTTGGAGCGTTTAGGTTTGATATTTCCTCTATGTGTTTTCCATCCTCCTGTGGCCAACCAAGCCCAGTGCTGGCCAGATGGCGGGGCACCCCAGGAGGAGGGGTGATGCCCCCGGGACCCTTCCTGCAGGGCTCCATCCTGCAGCATATGATGCCCTGAGAAGACAGATTGTCCGTGTGGAAGGTCCTGCCTTGAACAATTGGGGTTCTTTTTTTCATAAAACACTAACTCTTGAAAATAAAAATTTTTTTAACATTCATTTTTGAGAGACAGAGTGTGAGCGGGGAGGAGCAGAGAGAGAGGGCGACACGGAATCTGGAGCTGTCAGCACAGAGCCCGACACAAACCATGAGATCATGACCTGAGCCGATGCTGGCTGGATGATTAACTGACAGAGCCCCCCAGACGGCCCTCATTAGCTCTTGGTACCAAGTGCATCATGAAAGTTCTAGTGGGAGTTGTCAGTGACGCCAGTGACCGTCGTGGGGGGTGGGGGGGAGGGGGGAGAGCAGGGCCGTGGTGGGAGTTAAATTCTCCCACCAGCCTCCAAGGACATTCCAGCTCAGAGTTTACTAAACAGATTCTCCATTAAAACACCTTCATTATTAGAATCTCGCTGTGACTTTAATGGATATATGTGAATCTGTGGCTTGGAAATCTTTTTTTTTTTGTACAGAGTTTGTTTTAACAGGATTTACTATCTGATTTTATCTGAATATTAAACTTGAAGAGGTATCTCTCCAAATCTTATTTGAAAAATAAAGTAATCTCTTGACAGATACTTTCCTCAGAATGATTACTGATTGAATACCTCCTAGGGATGGGGGGATGTGAGCCAGCGTGGACGTCTGAACATGGACAGGTGGCCGAGCTGCGGCCACTGAAGACCCCCCCCCACAGAAAATGAAGAGGCCTCGAATCAGAGTGACACACAGTTTCCTGAAAGATCTTGATCTCCTCCTTTGAGAGTGGAATTTTGACAATTTTCTTGGATTCCTTGAGAGCTTTCTGAGCTTTATTAAATAAGCGGGTTTAGTTTGAGAAAGGATCCCAGTAAAATGTCTTTGGAAAACAGTAGTAACCGGAAAAACGAGTCGAAGAGGTCTAGTTGCGATGTCTCTGGCTTTGTGACTCCCTCCCAGAGGCCGCAGAGCTGAGCTCGCCTAGAATGGCTTGGAGCTCGCTCGTGCTCGCTCTCCCAGTGGAATTGATGGCTTGTTAGTTGCAGCAGCTTCTGGGGCAGCGGGTGCAGCTGTCCTGCCAGGAGAGTGGACCTTGTGAGACGTGTGGGAGCTGGGCGGGGGGCGGGGGGGGCTCCCCCTGCAGCAGGTGTGTTTGCAGATTAACCGTAAAATGCAGAAACCCTTGAAGTGCCCCAGGCCGAGCTAGCAGCTTTTCGACAGGTTACAAAGAGTACAGTCCGATGTTTGAAGTATCACGTGTCTTTGGACAGCTGTGCTCTGGGCCAGGGCTGCCAGGTGACAGGCCGGTGGCCGAGCCCCTCCGTGGGCCCTTCTTGCTCAGCCCCGGGGCCTGCGCTGTACATTTAGCGGGTCATACAAGAAGAAAGGAGACTATGTAACAGAGGCCGTGTGTGGCCTGAAGAGAGGTCGTGTGTGGCCCGAAAAGCCGTAACATGCCATCTGGCCCCTCGAGGAACACGTTTGTGACCCTGCTCAGCTCTCCGCGGGGACGTGGGAGTCGGTGTGTAAGCGGACCGGGCGGCCTGAGCTGCTGGGGCCTGTGCGGGACCAAAGGGAAGAGATGGGAGAGTCCCCTCGGTGGGTGGCGCCTGCCCTGTGACACCGTCTGTGTGAACC